>NC_090659.1:126760804-126866534 GCF_013368605.1 Nyctibius grandis | reverse complement strand
CAAGCCCAGGGGGGGAACATGGTGGCCCTCTCTGCCCGCCCTCCCTGCCCGCTGTGGCCGTTCCCATGGCAGTGGTGGCTCAGAAATCAGGTCACCCCCACCCGTGGCCAGCACTTGCCACCCCCTGCTCGGCCCAGCGAGACATCTCCCCCCCCCCACCTCACCCCACACTCGGGGGCAACCACCAGCCATGGGGCTGGGAGTCCCCAGGGACCTCCTGGGGGTCCCACCAGGCCGGGGGAGGGTCCTGGGGGTCCCTCCTCTTCCCTGGCCAAGCTTTTGGGGCTGGTGGCACGGTGGGCTACAGGAGCCCAAGGCTCCATTGCCAGGGGGGGCTTGTCCCTGTCCCTACCCCAGATCTCCTGCGCCCACCCCACCGCGGGGACCCTGGGAGGACGGGAGCACCCCCGGGACCCCCCACCCTGCTTGGGGGACCCCCCGTCCCACCGTGGGGACCCCAGGACCCCCCGTCCCACCGTGGGGACCCGGTGGCCACCCCCGAACCAGCCGTTGTTTAGGGCTGGAGGAGAAAATCAACCCGATCCAGGCCGTGGGGTGGCGAGGTTGGTGGTGGCTTCTGGTGGCCTTGAGAGCCAGCTGGTGGCTTCTGGTGGCCTCGGGAGCCAGACGGGGCACCTGGGTGGCGGGGAGGGGACGTTGGGTGCCAGGAAACACCTTCAGGCTGGAAAAACATGGGTGCAACCGTCCCCGGGGACGGGGGTCAGCGCTTGGTCCCCTCTCCCGCAGCGTCCCCACCCAAGAGGAGGTCCCCGACGCACCCCCCGGTGTCCCCTTGTCCCCGCTGCCACCCAAGGGCCACCCACCCTTCGTGCCTGAGTTTGGTGAGTGTGGTGGGGGGGGGGGACATCACGTCTGGGCCCCTCAGATCTGCCCCCACCCCAAAAATCTCCCCTTGGGGTGCGGGGTGGCGTCTGGCTGTCCGTCTGCCACCACCCGTGCCAGGGGTGCTGTGCCAGGAGCGGGTCCCTCTGTCCCACCCGGCCTCACCCAGGTCCCTCCGTCCCCTCCTTTGCCTCCTGGGGAGGGAAACCCACCCCGAAAAGCCCCTGGGACCCCTCCCCAGCAGGAGCTCTGGGGCTGGTGGCACCTGGGTCCCCTCCCAGCGGTGCCAGCAGGGTGGTGGCAGTGCCAGGGGGGTGGTGGCAGTGCCAGGAGGTGCCACCAGCGGGACTTCACCCTTCCCTGCTCTTCTTCAAACCCCTCCACCAACCCCCCGCTGTCCCTTGGTGGGGACCCCCCCCCATGTTGGTGTCCCCAGTGCCAGGTGGCACGTCCCCGTGCCAGGGAGGTGCCAGGGGGTGCCAGGACCCTCCACCCCAGCGTCATCCCTCTGCGTTCCCAGATGACTCCGACTACGAAGATGCCACTTGGGAGGAGGAATTAGCCGGGCCCGGGGGCGACATGGCTGGCAAGGTTGGTGCCACCATGGGGTGGGCACCCACCGGGGCTGGAAGGGACCCCCCGGGTGGGTCCCCGTGTCCCCAGGGCTCTGCTAGGGGACAGCTGTGTCACAGCCCTGCAGCGGGGGTTTATATCAGCGGGGGTGGGTTTGGGGGGGGGGCGCAGGAGCTGGAGAGACCCCCTGAGCACCCAGAGCCCCCCCCCGAGCACCCAGAGCCCCCCCGAGCACCCAGAGCCCCCCCCGAGCACCCAGAGCCCCCCCATAGCACCCAGAGCCCCCCCCATAGCACCCAAAGCCCCCCCGAGCACCCAGACCCCCCCCTGAGCACCCAGAGCCCCCCTGAGCAGCCAGAGCCCCCCCCGAGCACCCAGAGCCCCCCCTGAGCACCCAGGGCCCCCGTGAGCACCCAGAGCCCCCCCATAGCACCCGGAGCCCCCCCTGAGCACCCAGAGCCCCCCTGAGCACCCAAAGCCCCCCCTGAGCACCCAGAGCCCCCCCGAGCACCCAGACCCCCCCTGAGCACCCAGAGCCCCCCCCGAGCACCCAGAGCCCCCCCGAGCACCCAAAGCCCCCCCTGAGCACCCAGAGCCCCCCCATAGCACCCGGAGCCCCCCCTGAGCACCCAGAACCCCCCTGAGCACCCAAAGCCCCCCCTGAGCACCCAGAGCCCCCCCGAGCACCCAGAGCCCCCCCCCAGCACCCAGAGCCCCCCCGAGCACCCAGAGCCTCCCCATAGCACCCAGAGCCCCCCATAGCACCCAGAGCCCCCCCAAGCACCCAGAGCCCCCCCCGAGCACCCAGAGCACACCCGAGGACCCAGAGCCCCCCCATAGCACCCAGAGCCCCCCCATAGCACCCAGAGCCCCCCCCAGCGCCCAGAGCCCCCCCCGAGCACCCAGAGCCCCGCCGAGCACCCAGAGCCCCCCCCGAGCACCCAGAGCCCCCCGAGCACCCAGAGCCCCCCCCGAGCACCCAGAGCCCCCCCGAGCACCCAGAGCCCCCCCGAGCACCCAAAGCCCCCCCGAGCACCCAGAGCCCCCCCGAGCGCCCAGAGCCCCCCCATAGCACCCAGAGCCCCTGTGAGCACCCAGAGCCCCCCCTGAGCACCCAGAGCCCCCCCGAGCACCCAGAGCCCCCCCCTGAGCACCCAGAGCCCCCCCTGAGCACCCAGACCCCCCCATAGCACCCAGAGCCCCCCCGAGCACCCAGAGCCCCCCCTGAGCACCCAGAGCCCCCCCGAGCACCCAGAGCCCCCCCATAGCACCCAGACCCCCCCATAGCACCCAGAGCCCCCCCCCGAGCACCCAGAGCCCCCCCCGAGCACCCAGAAGCCCCCCCGAGCACCCAGAGCCCCCCCTGAGCACCCAGAGCCCTCCATAGCACCCAGAGCCCTCCATAGCACCCAGAACCCCCCCATAGTGCCCAGAGCCCCCCCAGCACCCAGAGCCCCCCCCAGCACCCAGGGCCCCCCCTGAGCACCCAGAGCCCCCCCCGAGCACCCAAAGCCCCCCCGAGCACCCAGAGCCCCCCCTGAACACCCAGAGCCCCCCCCGAGCCCCCCGAGCCCCCCCGAGCTCCCAGAGCCCCCCTGAGCCCCCAGAGCCCCCCCGAGCCCCCAGAGCCCCCCATAGCACCCAGAGCCCCCCCCATAGCACCCAGAGACCCCCCCGAGCACCCAGAGTCCCCCCGAGCACCCAGAGCCCCCCCGAGCACCCAGAGCCCCCCTGAGCGCCCAGAGCCCCCCCCGAGCACCCAGAGCCCCCCATAGCACCCAAAGCCCCCCATAGCACCCAGAGCCCCCCTGACCATCCAGAGCCCCCCCTGACCATCCAGAGCCCCCCCTGAGCACCCAGAGAGCCCCCCTGAGCACCCAGAGCCCCCCGAGTTCCCAGAGCCCCCCCTGAGCACCCAGGGCCCCCGTGAGTACCCAGAGACCCCCCTGAGTACCCAGAGCCCCCCCGAGCACCCAGAGCCCCCCCAAGCACCCAGAGCCCCCACCGAGCACCCAGAGTCCCCCCCGAGCACCCAGAGCCCTCCCCGAGCACCCAGAGCCCCCCCCGAGCACCCAGAGAACCCCTGAGCACCCAGAGCCCCCCCCCAGCACCCAAAGCCCCCCCGAGCACCCAGAACGCCCCCTGAGCACCCAGAGCCCCCCCCGAGCACCCAGAGCCACCCCAGAGCCCCCCTGAGCACCCAGAGCCCCCCCCGAGCACCCAGAGCCCTCCCGAGCTCCCAGAGCCCCCCTGAGCACCCAGAACCCCCCCTGAGCACCCAAAGCCCCCCCGAGCACCCAGGGCCCCCCCGAGCACCCAGACCCCCCCCGAGCACCCAGACCCCCCCCTGAGCAGCCAGAGCCCCCCTGAGCAGCCAGAGCCCCCCCATAGCACCCAGAACCCCCCCATAGCACCCAGACCCCCCCATAGCGCCCAGAGCCCCCCCATAGCGCCCAGAGCCCCCCCAGCACCCAGAGCCCCCCCCGAGCACCCAGAGCTCCCCCCATAGCACCCAGACCCCCCCCATAGCACCCAGAGCCCCCCATAGCACCCAGAGCCCCCCCGAGCACCCAGAGCCCCCCCACCCCACGTCACGCGTGTCCCCAGGAGGGTGCTGAGCCCCTGGGGACGGGGCGGCCGCGGTCCCCGCGCGTCAACAGCCTCTTCAGCGAGGAGGAGCCCAGCGAGGAGCGTGACGGTGCCCCCCCTGCCGGGTAGGAGCACGTGTGGCACACGCGTGTGCGCGTGGGGAGGGGACACGCGTGTGCGTGCGTGTGCAGGGGTGTATGCACGTGTAGAGGCGTGTGTGTGCATGTGTGTGTAGATGTATAGGCAAGGGGTACGTGCACGTATGTGTGCGCACACATATGACCAAGGGGTACGTGTGCATGTGCCAGGGGATGCTTGTGCAGGGGTGTGTGTGTGCACACGCGTGTGGATGGGATGGAAATGTGTGAGTGGGGATATATGCATGCACACGCGTGTGTGTGTGTGCGGTGTGTGCCAGGGGATGCTTGTGCAGGGGCTGTGTGTGTGCACACGCGTGTGGGTGGGATGGAAATGCATGAGTGGGGATATTTGTGTGCACACATGTGTGTTTGTGTGTGTGCACGTGTGTGTGTGCGTGCACAGCTGGGGATACTTTGCGTGCACGTGTGTGTGTGCACATATAACCAAGGGCACGTGTGTGTGTGCCAGGGGATGCTTGTGCAGGGGGGTGTGTGTGTGTGTGCACACGCGTGTGGGTGGGATGGAAATGTGTGAGTGGGGATATTTGTGTGTGTGCACGTGTGTGTGTGCATGTGTGCACGTGTGGGTGTGCACATATAACCAAGGGGTACGTGTGCGTGTGCCAGGGGATGCTTGTGCAGGGGGTGTGTGTGCACACGTGTGTGAGTGGGATGGAAATGTGTGAGTGGGATATTTGTGTGTGTGCACACGCGTGTGTGCGTGCACAGCTGGGGATACTTTGTGTGCACGTGTGTGTGTGCACATATAACCCAGGGTTACGTGTGCGTGTGCCAGGGGATGCTTGTGCAGGGGTGTGTGTGCACACGCGTGTGGGTGGGATGGAAATGGGTGAGTGGGGATATTTGTGTGTGTGCACGTGTGTGTGTGCACACATGTGTGTGCGTGCACGTGTGTGTGTGCACATGTAACCAAGGGCACGTGTGCGTGTGCCAGGGGATGCGTGTGCAGGGGGGTGGGGACCCCCCCGGGACCCCCCAGCTCTTACCCCCCCCCCGCCTCCTCGTCCCCAGTGACAGCAGCTGCGGTGACACCAGCCCTGGCACGGGGGGCACGGCGGGCACCGAGGGCACCGGGGGCACGGCCACCGTGCTCGCGGCCACCATCAGAGCGGGGTGGCTGGACAAGAACCCGCCGCAGGGGTGAGTGATGAGTCCAGGGGGGGTGCGGACCACCAACCCGGGCCCAGCGAGCCCAGTTAGCCCAGGGAGGCCAGGGAGCCCAGGGAGCCCAGGGAGGCCAGGGAGCCCAGTGAGCCCAACGAGCCCAGGGATCCCAGGGATCCCAGGGATCCCAGCGAGCCCTGGGAGCCCAGTGAGCCCAGTTAGCCCAGCGAGCCCTGGGAGCCCAGCGAGCCCAGTTAGCCCAGCGAGCCCAGGGAGCCCAGTTAGCCCGGCGAGCCCAGGGAGCCCAGCTAGCCCAGGGAGCCCAGTTAGCCCAAGGAACCCAGCTAGCCCTGGGAGCCCAGTGAGCCCAGTTAGCCCAGCGAGCCCAGGGAGCCCAGTTAGCCCGGCGAGCCCAGGGAGCCCAGCTAGCCCAGGGAGCCCAGTTAGCCCAAGGAACCCAGCTAGCCCTGGGAGCCCAGTGAGCCCACTTAGCCCAGGGAGCCCAGGGAGCCCAGGGAGCTCAGGGAGCCCAGCGAGCCCAGCTAGCCCAGGGAGCTCAGGGAGCCCAGGGAGCCCAGCTAGCCCAGGGAGCCCAGCTAGCCCAGGGAGCTCAGGGAGCCCAGGGAGCCCAGCTAGCCCAGGGAGCCCAGCTAGCCCAGGGAGCCCAGCGAGGCCAGGGAGCCCAGCGAGGCCAGGGAGCCCAGGGAGCCCAGGGAGGCCAGGGAGGCCAGGGAGGCCAGGGAGGCCAGCGAGCCCAGGGAGCCCAACGAGCCCAGCTAGCCCAGGGAGCCCAGCTAGCCCAGGGAGCCCAGCTAGCCCAGGGAGCTCAGCTAGCTCAGGGAGCCCAGCGAGCCCAGTGAGGCCAGGGAGCCCTGGGAGCTCAGGGAGCCCAGGGAGCCCTGGGAGCCCAGTGGGCCCACTTAGCCCAGGGAGCTCAGGGAGCTCAGGGAGCTCAGGGAGCCCAGCGAGCCCAGGGACCCCAGGGAGCCCAGTTAGCCCAGGGAGCCCAGTTAGCCCAGTTAGCCCAGGGAGAACAGTGAGCCCAGTTAGCCCAGGGAGCCCAGCGAACCCAGCGAACCCAGCTAGCCCAGCAAGCCCAGCTAGCCCAGTTAGCCCAGGGAGCCCAGCGAGCCCTGGGAGCCCAGCTAGCCCAACGAGCCCAGGGAGCCCAGCGAGCCCAGGGCTGCCCTGTGCCACAGGGCTGGGGCCAGCGAGGGGCGAGGGGGGGTCACCCCACCCTTCCTGCACCCCAGCCCCCCGCGGGGGTCCCTCGGGTCCCTCCCCAGGTCCTACATCTACCAGAGGCGGTGGGTGATGCTCGACGCCGAGTACCTGCGGTACTTCGACAGCGAGAGGGTGAGCAGGGAGGGGGGTCTGGGTGTCAGGGTGGGGGGAGAGGGTGGCCGAGGGGTGGGTGGCAGTGGGTGCTGCCCCAGAGGGGCCACAAGACGTGGCCGTGTCAAGGCGAGCAGCCACGGATGGGTGCTGGGGTGATCTGGGTCAGGGGGGGGTGCTCGGAGCCTCCCAGACCCTGATGCTGGCAGCGTGGGGACCCCAGGGTGGCACCCACCCCGTCCCCCTGGGGTGGCACCCACCCTGTCCCCCTGGGGTGGCACCCAGGGTGCTGAGCAGCGTGTCCCCCCCCCCCCAGGACACCTACTCCAAGCGCTTCATCGCCGTCTCCTCCATCACCCGCGTCGCCACCGTCGGGGACCAGAAGTTCGAGGTCGTCACCAACAACCGTCACTTCGTGTTCCGGGCCGAGAGTGACGGTGGGTGACAGGGTGGGGGGTCTATGGGTGCCCCCCCCCAAGGGATGAGCACCCTCCTGAGCTGGTCCTGCCCCATCTGCCCCCCTCAGCGGAGCGTAACGAGTGGGTGCAGACCCTGGAGCGGGCGGTGGAGGAGCGGAGGAGCAAAGGGCCAGAGAGGACATCGATGTCCCCCGTCACCGATGGCCTCGGGGACGCGGGTGACAAGAGCGGCTGCCTGGAGCTGCGGGGCTTCAAGCACAAGCTCTTCGTGGCCGTGGCCGGGGACAAGGTGTTCCTCTACAAGAACGCAGAGGTGGGTGGCAGGGGGGTGCCCGTGGGGGACCCCGGTGCCATTTCGAGGGGGGCACCTTCCCTGAGAGGCAGGGAGCTGGTGACCCCGGGGTGTCACCCCCCAATGGGGACAGCTCAGACCCCCCGGGCTGGTGACCCCTGGGCTGCCACCCCCACATGGGGACAGCTCAGACCCCCCAGGCTGGTGACCCCCAGGCTGCCACCCCCCACATGGGGACACCTCAGACCCTCCAGGCTGGTGACCCCCAGGCTGGTGACCCCCAGGCTGCCACCCCCTAATTGGGGACAGCTCAGACCCCCCAGGCTGGTGACCCTCAGGCTGCCACCCCCAAATGGGGACAGCTCAGACCCCCCAGACTGGTGACCCCCAGGCTGGTGACCCCCAGGCTGCCACCCCCCACATGGGGGCATCTCAGACCCCCCAGGCTGGTGACCCCCAGGCTGCCACCCCCACATGGGGACAGCTCAGACCCCCCAGGCTGGTGACCCCCAGGCTGCCACCCCCACATGGGGGCATCTCAGACCCCCCAGGCTGGTGACCCCCAGGTTGTCACCCCCACATGGGGACACCTCAGCCCCCCCAGGCTGGTGACCCCCAGGCTGGTGACCCCCAGGCTGCCACCCCCTAAACGGGGACATCTCAGACCCCCCAGGCTGGTGACCCCCAGGCTGCCACCCCCACATGGGGGCATCTCACACCCCCCAGGCTGGTGACCCCCAGGCTGCCACCCCCCAAACGGTGCCATCCCAGCCCCCCGGGTGGGGGTCCCTCTGCCCTCCCTCACCCCCCTCGCCCCCCCAGGAGCACCGCCTGGGCATTGGCATCACCCCCATCGCCATGAACGTGGCCAACGTCAAGGACCTGGACCGCCGTGGCTTCGACCTCACCACCCCCTACAGGACCTTCAGGTGAGGGGACCCGGGGGGGTCCCAGCGGTGCCACCCCCCGCCCCACAACCACCCCTCACCCCCCTCGCCATGTCCCCAGCTTCTGGGCCGAGTCGGAGCAGGAGAAGGAGGAGTGGGTGGGCGCCCTGCGGGGCGCCATCGCCGCCGCCCTCTGCACCTCGGAGGTGGCCGAGAGGATCTGGGCGACGGAGCCCAACCGCTTCTGCGCCGACTGCGGGTGCCCCCGGCCCGACTGGGCGTCCGTCAACCTCTGCGTCGTCATCTGCCACCGATGCGCAGGTACCCGCGGGTGGGGTGGGCACAGGGGACAGGGCCACCGGCGCCCCACGTGTCCCTAAGGGCCCGCGGCTGGCAGGGGAGCACCGGGGCCTGGGGCCGGGGGTCACCAAGGTGCGGAGCCTCACGCTGGACAGGAAGGTGTGGACCGAGGAGCTGATCGAGGTACGGGCACGTGCCAGCCCCCAAAGCCTGGCCCCCCCGTCCCTGCCCCATAACGGACCCTTGGGGTGACGCTGTGGTGGGGCTCGGGTGGGGAGGGGACCCCCAGCTGTCCCCTGTGGGATGTGGGTGCCTGGCACCCACCTGGGCATGGTGGGGGGGGTAAGAGGGGCTTGTGTGCCCGTGCCATGGGTGGTGGGGGTCTGTGTGTCTGTGGGGAGATGGGTGTGGGGTTGTGGGGCTGATGTGGGGCTGTGGGGTGTGGGGAGAGGGCTGTGGGGCTGGTGTGGGGGTGGGGCTGTGGGGCTGGTGTGGGGAGAGGGCTGTGGGGCTGGGGTGTGGGGCTGTGGGGCTGTGGGGAGATGGCTGTGGGGCTGGCGTGGCAAGATGGCTGTGGGGCTGTGGGGCTGGCTTGGGGAGATGGCTGTGGGGCTAGCATGTGGGGCTGTGGGGTGGGCTTGGGGAGAGGGCTGTGGGGCTGGCGTGGGGAGATGGCTGTGGGGCTGTGGGGTGTGGGGAGAGGGCTGTGGGGCTGGTGGGGGGAGATGGCTGTGGGGTTGTGGGGCTGGTGTGGGGCTGTGGGGTGTGGGGAGAGGGCTGTGGGGCTGGTGTGGGGGTGGGGCTGTGGGGCTGGTGTGGGGAGAGGGCTGCAGGGCTGTGGGGCTGGCGTGGGGAGATGACTGTGGGGCTGGCGTGTGGGGCTGTGGGGCTGGTGTGGGGCTGTGGGGTGGCGTGTGGGGCCGTGGGGCTGTGGGGTGGCGTGTGGGGCTGGTGTGGGGCTGGTGTGTGGGGCTGTGGGGCTCACATGTGGGGCTGTGGGGTGGCGTGTGGGGCTGTGGGGCTGGTGTGGGGAGAGGGTTGTGGGGTGGTGTGTGGGGCTGGCGTGTGGGGCTGTGGGGTGTGGGGAGAGGGCTGTGGGGCTGGTGTGTGGGGCTGTGGGGTGGGCGTGGGGAGATGGCTGTGGGGCTTGTGTGGGGTGAGGGCTGTAGGGTTGTGAGGCTGGTGGGAGATGGGTGTGGGGTGGTGTGGGGAGAGGGCTGTGGGGCTGGTGTGGGGCTGGTGTGGGGCTGTGGGGTGGCATGTGGGGCTAGTGTGGGGCTGTGGGACTGGCGTGTGGGGTGGCGTGTGGGGCTGTGGGGTGGCATGTGGGGCTAGTGTGGGGCTGTGGGGCTGGCGTGGGGCTGTGGGGTGGTGTGTGGGGCTGCGGGGCTGGTGTGGGGAAAGGGCTGTGGGGTGGCATGTGGGGCTAGTGTGGGGCTGTGGGGCTGGTGTGTGGGGCTGTAGGGTGGCGTGTGGGGCTGTGGGGTGGCGTGTGGGGCTGTAGGCTGGCGTGTGGGGCTGGCGTGTGGGGTGGCATGTGGGGCTGTGGGGCTGGCACGTGGGGTGGCATGTGGGGCTCACGTCCCCCCCCCCCAGCTCTTCGGCCGCATCGGCAACGCGGTGGCCAACGCCTTCTGGGCCGCCAACGTGCCCCCGAGCGAGGCCATCGGGCCGGGCAGCGGCAGCGGCGACCGGCGCCGCTTCCTGGTGGCCAAGTACCGGGAGGGCAAATACCGCCGGTACCACCCGCTGTTCGGGCACCAGGAGGAGCTCGACAGGGTCGGTGCCCCTGCCCGCACCCTGCCCGTGCCCCTGCCCGCACCCTGCCCGTGCCCCTGCCCGTGCCCCTGCCCGCACCCTGCCCGCACCCTGCCCGCATCGCCCCAGCCCCACAGCCCGGACCCCCCCCCCCAGGGCCCTTCTCCCCTGGCTTGGAAATGGGGCTGGGGGCTGGCACGGGGCTGGGGTGGGGGGGCATGGGGGGCACCCACATCCCTGACAGGGGCACCCACCCAGCACCCAGGGCACCCACTCAGCACCCCAGTCCCTGACTGGGCACCCACCCAGCACCCCAATCCCTGACTGGGGCACCCACCCAGCACCCCAACCCCTAACCAGGGCACCCATCCAACACCCAGGGCACCCACCCAGCACCAAAACATGGGCACCCACCCAGCACCCCAATCCCTGACCAGGGCACCCACCCAACACCCAGGGCACCCACGCAGCACCCCAGGCCCTGACCGGGCACCCACCCAGCACCCCAATCCCTGACCAGGGCACCCACCCAACACCCAGGGCACCCACCCAGCACCCCAGTCCCTGACCAGGGCACCCACGCAGCACCCAGGGCACCCACCCAGCACCCCAGTCCCTGACCAGGGCACCCACCCAGCACCCAGGGCACTCATGCAGCACCCCAGTCCCTGACCGGGCACCCACACAGCACCCCAATCCCTAACCAGGGCACCCATCCAACACCCAGGGCACCCACCCAGCACCAAAATCCCTGACCAAGGCACCCACCCAGCACCCAGGGCACCCACCCAGCACCCCAGTCCCTAACCAGGGCACCCACCCAGCACCCCAACCCCTAACCAGGGCACCCACCCAGCACCCAGGGCACCCACTCAGCACCCCAATCCCTGACCAGGGCACCCACCCAGCACCCCAACCCCTGGCCAGCCCCTAATGGGGCTCCATTGTCCCGGGTGCCACCACCCCAGCACCATGCCCACCCTCTCCTCCCCTCCCCGCTCTGCCATGGCCACCTTGCCCACCACTGTGGTTGCCCACAAGCCAGGGGGGGCCACAGGAATCCGCGTGTGGGCTTGTTTGTGCTCCTGGCCAGGGCACCCACCCAGCACCCCAATCCCTGACCGGGGCACCCACCCAGCACCCAGGGCATCCACCCAGCACCCCAGTCTGTGACCAGGGCACCCACCCAACACCCAGGGCACCCACTCAGCACCCCAGTCCCTAACCAGGGCACCCACCCAGCACCCAGGGCACCCACTCAGCACCCCAGTCTGTGACCAGGGCACCCACCCAACACCCAGGGCACCCACTCAGCACCCCAGTCCCTAACCAGGGCACCCACCCAGCACCCAGGGCACCCACCCAGCACCCCAGTCCCTGACCAGGGCACCCACCCAGCACCCCAATCCCTGACCGGGGCACCCACCCAGCACCCCAACCCCTAACCAGGGCACCCATCCAACACCCAGGGCACCCACCCAGCACCCCAATCCTGATCAGGGCACCCACCCAGCACCCCAATCCCTGACCAGCCCCCCCACTGGGGCTCCGTTGTCCCGGGTGCCACCATCCCATCCCCTCCCCTCCCCTCCCCGCTCCGCCATGGCCACCTTGGCCACCGCCGCGGTTGCCCACGAGCCGGGGGGGGGCCACAGGAATCCGCGTGTGGGCTTGTTTGCGCTCCTGGCCAGGGCACCCACCCAGCACCCCAACCCCGGACTGGGGCACCCACCCAGCACCCCAGTCCCTGACCAGGGCACCCACCCAGCACCCCAATCCTGACCAGGGCACCCACCCAGCACCCAGGGCACCCACCCAGCACCCCAGTCCCTGACCA
This sequence comes from Nyctibius grandis, assembly GCF_013368605.1. NCBI lineage: Eukaryota > Metazoa > Chordata > Aves > Nyctibiiformes > Nyctibiidae > Nyctibius > Nyctibius grandis. Next base: position 126,854,436 of record NC_090659.1, on the reverse strand, counting down.
GGGCACCCACCCAGCACCCAGGGCACCCACCCAACACCCAGGGCACCCACCCAGCACCCCAGTCCCTGACCAGGGCACCCACCCAGCACCTCAATCCCTGACCGGGGCACCCACCCAGCACCCAGGGCACGCACCCAGCACCAAAATCCCTAACCAGGGCACCCACTCAGCACCCCAATCCCTGACCAAGGCACCCACCCAACGCCGAGGGCACCCACCCAGCACCCCAGTCCCTGACCAGGGCACCCACCCAGCACCCCAGTCTGTGACCAAGGCACCCACCCAGCACCCAGGGCATCCACCCAGCACCCCAGTCCCTGACCAGGGCACCCACCCAGCACCCAGGGCACCCACCCAGCATCCCAGTCCCTAACCAGGGCACCCACCCAGCACCCAGGGCACCCACCCAGCACCCCAATCCCTGACCAAGGCACCCACCCAGCACCCAGGGCACCCACCCAGCATCCCAGTCCCTGCCCAGCACCCCCACTCCCCCTCCCACCCATGGGCACAGTGCCCATTGGGGCTCCGTTGTCCCGTGTGCCACCACCCCAGCCCCGTGTCTCCCCTCCCCTCCCTGCTCTGCCATGGCCACCTTGCCCACCGCCGCGGTTGCCCACGAGCCGGGGGGGGCCACAGGAATCCGCGTGTGGGCTTGTTTGTGCTTCTGGCCAGGGCACCCACCCAGCACCCCAATCTCTGACCGGGGCACCCACCCAGCACCCAGGGCACCCACTCAGCACCCCAGTCCCTGACTGGGCACCCACCCAGCACCCAGAGCACCCACCCAGCACCCCAATCCCTGGGCTGGTCACCCACCCAACACCCAGGGCACCCACCCAGCACCCCAGTCCCTGGCCAGGGCACCCACCCAACACCCAGGGCACCCACCCAGCACACCAGTCCCTGACCAGGGCACCCACCCAGCACCCAGGGCACCCACCCAGCACCCCAGTCCCTGACCAGGGCACCCACCCAGCACCCAGGGCACCAACCCAGCACCCCAATCGTGATCAGGGCACCCACCCAGCACCCCAATCCCTGACCAGGGCACCCATCCAACACCCAGGGCACCCACCCAGCACCAAAATCCCTAACCAGGGCACCCACCCAGCACCCCAATCCCTGACCAGGGCACCCATCCAACACCCAGGGCACCCACCCAGCACCAAAATCCCTAACCAGGGCACCCACCCAGCACCCCAATCCCTGACCAAGGCACCCACCCAACACCCAGGGCACCCACTCAGCACCCCAATTCCTGGCCAGGGCACCCACCCAACACCCAGGGCACCCACCCAGCACCCCAGTCTGTGACCAGGGCACCCACTCAGCACCCCAATCCTGACCAGGGCACCCACCCAACACCCAAGGCACCCACGCAGCACCCCAATCCCTGGCCAGCCCCCCCATTGGGGCTCCGTTTTCCCAGATGCCACCATCCCAGTGCCGTGGCCACCCTCCCCGCTCCGCCATGGCCACCTTGGCCACCGCCGCGGTTGCCCACGAGCCGGGGGGGGGCCACAGGAATCCGCGTGTGGGCTTGTTTGCGCTCCAGCGCGGCCCGCCCCGCTGCCCGATGACTTCACCCGCGAGGGTGGGATCCAGCCGCCAGCTCCAAACTTCTCCCACTTCCAACCTCCTTTTGTCCTTCCTCCTCCTCCTCCTCCTCCTCGGGAGCCTTCGGCCTCACCCTCCTCCTCTCCCCGCAGGCCCTGTGCGCCGCCGTCACCACCGCGGACCTGGCCGAGACCTTGGCGCTGCTCTTCTGCGGGGCCACCGTCACCTGTGCCACCGGGGACCCCCGGTACCCCACGCCCTTGGCCTTGGCACAGAAGAGCGGGCAGAGGCTGCAGATGGAGTTCCTGCTCCTCAACAGGACCTCAGGTAAGGGGGCACCCACCCCCCGAAGCCCCCCACCCACCCACTGCCACCACCCTGCTGCCAGGGTGTCCCCAAGGGGGCACAGGGATGTCCCAGCTCTTGTGCTGGGGGTCCCCAGCTGCTGGGCACTGGGCACCCCAGGAGAGGGGCTCTGGGCACCCAGGGGAGGGGCTCTGGGCACCCAGGGGAGGGGCTTTGGGCACCCAGGAGAGGGGCTCTGGGCACCCAGGAGAGGGGCTTTGGGCACCCCAGAGAGGGGCTGTGGGCACCCCAGGAGAGCGGCTCTGGGCACCCAGGAGAGGGGCTCTGGGCACCCAGGAGAGGGGGTCTGGGCACCCCAGGAGAGGGACTCTGGGCATCCAGGAGAGGGGCTCTGGGCACCCCAGGAGAGGGGCTTTGGGCACCCCAGGAGAGGGGCTCTGGGCACCCCAGGAGAGGGACTCTGGGCATCCAGGAGAGGGGCTCTGGGCACCCCAGGAGAGGGGCTTTGGGCACCCCAGGAGAGGGGCTCTGGGCACCCCAGGAGAGGGGCTCTGGGGACCCGGGAGAGGGGCTCTGGGCACCCCAGGAGAGGGGCTTTGGGCACCCCAGGAGAAGGGCTTTGGGCACCCAGGAGAGGGGCTTTGGGGACCCCAGTGGAGAGGCTTTGGGCACCCAGGAGAGGGGCTCTGGGCACCCAGGAGAGGGGTTCTGGGCACCCCGGAGAGGGGCTTTGGGCACCCAGGAGAGGGGCTGTGGGCACCCAGTGGAGGGGCTCTGGGCACCCCAGGGGAGGGGCTCTGGGCACCCAGGGGAGGGGCTCTGGGCACCCCAGGAGAGGGGCTCTGGGCACCCCAGGGGAGGGGCTTTGGGGACCCAGGAGAGGGGCTCTGGGCACCCAGGAGAGGGGCTGTGGGCACCCCAGGAGAGGGGCTGTGGGCACCCAGGAGAGGGGTTCTGGGCACCCAGGAGAGGGGCTTTGGGCACCCCTTGGGTTGGGGTTGGGTGGGTGGGTGGGGGTGGCTCCTTCCCAGCTGGGGACACTGGTCCAGTGACCCGCTGGGGATGCAGGATGGTGCTGAGGGCACCGGGAGGGATGGGGCCACCAGCCCCCACCTCCAGTAGCCCCCCTCCAGGTGGGTGGGGGTCTCCCACGGGACCGACCCGCACCCCGATTTGGGGTGAACCTCTGGCCCGGGAAGGCTCGGGGCCGGCCAGCCATAGCTGTCACCCCGGTAGCCACCTCGGTGGCCAAGCCCGTCCCACGGAAGCCGGAGGCTGGAGCTCCGGGTGGCCCCGTGGCCTGAGCTGGGGGGGCTTTAGGGGTGTCCCCGCGCCCCGACTGGGCCTGGGCCCTGGGGGACATGGGGGGGGGGGGGCTCTTGCTAGGGGGTGAGGTGGGGAAACTGAGGCAGGGGACGTGCCCCTGGTCACACGGGGAGGCTGGGGCAGAGCCGCGTTCAGGTGGGGGGGGGCGTGGAGGTGTGGGGTGGGCATGGCAGATCCAGCCAAAAATGGGGCAAATCCAGCCAAAAAAGGTGCAAATGCAGGGAAAAAGGGGCAAATCCAGGGGAAAAAAGGGCAAATCCAGTGAAAAATGGGCAAATCCTGTGAAAAAAGGGGCAAATCCCGTGAAAAATGGGCAAATCCTGTGAAAAAAGGGGCAAATCCCGTGAAAAATGGGCAAATCCTGTGAAAAAAGGGGCAAATCCAGAAAAAAAGGGGCAAATCCAGGGGAAAAAGGGGCAAATCCAGGGGAAAAAGGGGCAAATCCAGGGAAAAAGGGGCAAATCCATCTAAAAAAAGGGCAAATACAGTGAAAAATGGTGTAAATCCAGAAAAAAAAGGGGCAAATCCAGTGAAAAAATGGGCCAAATCCAGCGAAAAAGGGGAAAATCCAGAAAGAAAAAGGGGGAAATCCAGGGAAAAAGGGGCAAATCCAGCGAAAAATGGACCAAATCCAGCGAAAAAGGGGCAAATCCAGAAAAAAAAGGGGCAAATCCAGGGGAAAAAGGGGCAAATCCAGGGAAAAAAGGGGCAAATCCAGCAAAAAATGGGCAAATCCAGCTAAAAAAAGGGCAAATACAGTGAAAAAAGGGGCAAATCAAGCTAAAAAGGGGCAAATCCATCCAAAAAAGGGGCAAATCCAGGGAAAAAAGGGGCAAATCCAGCAAAAAAGGGGCAAATCCATCCAAAAAAGGGGCAAATCCAGGGAAAAAAGGGGCAAATCCAGCAAAAAAGGGGTAAATCCAGGGAAAAAAGGGCAAATCCAGGCGAAAAAGGGGCAAATCCAGCTAAAAAAAGGGCAAATACCGTGAAAAATGGGGTAAATCCAGCCAAAAAAGGGGCAAATCAAGTGAAAAAATGGGCCAAATCCAGCGAAAAAGGGTCAAATCCAGTGAAAAAAAAAGGGGGAAATCCAGGGAAAAAGGGGCAAATCCAGCGAAAAATGGACCAAATCCAGCGAAAAAGGGGCAAATCCAAAAGAAAAGGGGCAAATTCAGGGGAAAAGGGGCAAATTCAGGGAAAAAAGGGGCAAATCCAGCCAAAAAAGGGGCAAATCCAGCAAAAAAAAATGGGGCAAATCCAGCGAAAAATGGGGCAAATCCAGCGAAAAAGGGGCAAATCCAGAAAAAAAAGGGGCAAATCCAGGGGAAAAAGGGGCAAATCCAGGGAAAAAAGGGGCAAATCCAGCAAAAAATGGGCAAATCCAGCTAAAAAAAGGGCAAATACAGTGAAAAAAGGGGCAAATCAAGCTAAAAAGGGGCAAATCCATCCAAAAAAGGGGCAAATCCAGGGAAAAAAGGGGCAAATCCAGCAAAAAAGGGGCAAATCCATCCAAAAAAGGGGCAAATCCAGGGAAAAAAGGGGCAAATCCAGCAAAAAAGGGGCAAATCCAGGGAAAAAAGGGCAAATCCAGGCGAAAAAGGGGCAAATCCAGCTAAAAAAAGGGCAAATACCGTGAAAAATGGGGTAAATCCAGCCAAAAAAGGGGCAAATCCAGTGAAAAAATGGGCCAAATCCAGCGAAAAAGGGTCAAATCCAGTGAAAAAAAAAGGGGGAAATCCAGGGAAAAAGGGGCAAATCCAGCGAAAAATGGACCAAATCCAGCGAAAAAGGGGCAAATTCAGGGGAAAAGGGGCAAATTCAGGGGAAAAGGGGCAAATTCAGGGAAAAAAGGGGCAAATCCAGCCAAAAAAGGGGCAAATCCAGCAAAAAAAAATGGGGCAAATCCAGCGAAAAATGGGGCAAATCCAGCAAAAAAGGGGCAAATCCAGGGGAAAAAAGGGGCAAATCCAGGGAAAAAAGGGGCAAATTCAGTAAAAATCCCTGTGGGATGCGGGATGCGGGATGTGGGATGGGGGACGCTGGACACGGGGTGCGGGATGGGGATGTCACCGCTGTCACCCCCTTCGCAGAGCCGCCCCGCCTGGAGGTGGGGGGCAGCGAGGCCAAGCCCTACTCGGTGCCCCTGCCCTCCGTCACCCACAACGGCTTCCTCTACAAGACCCCCTCCATGGCCAAGGCCGTGGGCGAGCGGAAGGGCCCGGAAGGTCCGTGGGGGTCCGTGGGGTGGGGGGCGGTGGGGTGGGGGGCTCAGGGTTGGGGTGCTGGGGGGGGGGTGGCACCGTCCCCTACTCCCCAGGGCACTGCATCGCCTGTGATGGGGCGAGGATCCCAGTGGGTGGGCACCCAGCGGGTGCTGTGGGGCCACCCAGGGTGGGTGGGTTGGTGGGTGACCTGGGGGCCACCCAGGGTGGGTTGGTGGGCGACCTGGGGCCACCTAGGGTGGGTTTTTGGGCGACCTGGGGCCACCCAGGATGGGTTGGTGGGCGACCTGGGGGCCACCCAGCACCCGCCTGTGATGGGGTGAGGATCCCAGCATGTGGGCACTCAGTGGGTGCTGTGGGGCCACCCAGGGTGGGTTGGTGGGCGACCTGGGGGCCACCCAGCACCCACCTGTGATGGGGCGAGGATCGCAGCGGGTGGGCACCCAGTGGGTGCTGTGGGGCCACCCAGGGTGGGTGGGTTGGTGGGCGACCTGGGGCCACCCAGGGTGGGTTGGTGGGTGACCTGGGGGCCACCCAGGATGGGTTGGTGGGCGACCTGGGGGCCACCCAGCACCCGCCTGTGATGGGTCAAGGATCCCAGCGGGTGGGCACCCAGTGGGTGCTGTGGGGCCACCCAGGGTTGATGGGTTGGTGGGTGACCTGGGGGCCACTCAGGGTGGGTTTGTGGGCGACCTGGGGGGCACCCAGGGTGGGTTGGTGGGCGACTTGGGGGCCACCCAGCACCCGCCTGTGAGGGGGCGAGGATCCCAGTGGGTGGGCACCCAGTGGGTGCTGTGGGGCCACCCAGGGAGTGTTGGTGGGCGACCCGGGGCCACCCAGCACCCCCTGTGCCACGCAGAGTTCAGCCGCCGCTGGTGCACGCTGCAGGACGGCGTCCTCAGCTACTACGAGTCGGACCGCGCCGCCGCGCCCAACGGGGAGATCCGGGCGGAGGAGATGGTGTGTCTGGTGACCCACCCGCCCCACGCCCACGGGTAACGCCGCGCCCCCGTGGACCCCCACAGCCCCGGGGCAACCCCTTTGTAACCCCTTTGTAACCCCTTTGCAGCCCCTTTGTAACTGCTTTGCAGTCCCTTTGTCACCGCTTTGTAACTCCTCTGCAGTCCCTTTGTAACTGCTTTGTAACCTCTTTGTAACTCCTCTGCAGCCCCTTTGTAACCCCTCTGCAACCCCTCTGCAACCCCTCTGCAACCCCTCTGCAACCCCTCTGCAACCCCTTTGCAGCCCCTTTGCAGTCCCTTTGTAACCTCTTTGTAACCTCTCTGCAGCCCCTCTGCAGCCCCTCTGCAGCCCCTCTGCAGCCCCTTTGCAATCCCTTTGTAACCCCTCTGCAGCCTCTCTGCAGCCTCTTTGCAACCCCTTTGTAACCCCTTTGCAATCCCTTTGTAACTCCTCTGCAATCCCTTTGTAACTCCTCTGCAACCCCTTTGCAACCCCTCTGCAGCCCCTTTGCAATCCCTTTATAGCCCCTTTGTAACCGCTTTGCAGCCCCTTTGCAGCCTCTTTGTCACCGATTTGTAACCCCTCTGCAGCCCCTCTGCAGCCCCTCTGCAGCCCCTCTGCAGCCCCTCTGCAGCCCCTTTGCAGCCCCTTGTAACCCCTTTGTAACCCCTTTGCAGCCCCTCTGCAGCCCCTTTGCAACCCCTCTGCAACACCTCTACAGCCCTTTAGCAATCCCTTTGTAACTCCTTTGTAACCACTCTGCAATCCTTTTGTAACTCCTTTGTAACCCCTCTGCAGCCCCTTTGCAGCTCCTCTGCAGCCCCTTTGCAATCCCTTTGTAACACCTTTGCAACCCCCTTGCAGTCCCTTTGCAACCGCTCTGCAGCTCCTTTGTAACCCCTTTACAACCCCTTTGCAGACCCTCTGTGCCTCTTTGCAACTCCTTTGCAATCCCTTTGTAACTCCTTTGCAACCCATTTGCAACCCCTCTGCAACCCCTCTGCAGCCCCTATGCAGCCCCTTTGCAATCCTTTTGTAACTGCTTTGTAAGCCCTCTGCAGCCCCTTTGTAACTGCTTTGTAACCCCTTTGTAACCCCTCTGCAGCCCCTTTGTCACCGCTTTGTAATCCCTCTGCAGCCCCTTTGCAGCCTCTTTGTAACCCCTCTGCAGCCCCTCTGCAGCCCCTTTGTAACCGCTTTGTAACCCCTCTGCAGCCCCTTTGCAATCCCTTTGTAACCCCTCTGCAGCCCCTTTGTAACCCCTTTGTAACCCCTTTGTAACCCCTCTGCAGCCCCTTTGTAACCCCTTTGTAACCCCTCTGCAGCCCCTTTGCAATCCCTTTGTAACCTCTTTGTAACCCCTTTGTAACCCCTCTGCAGCCCCTTTGTAACCCCTTTGTAACCCCTCTGCAGCCCCTTTGCAATCCCTTTGTAACCTCTTTGTAACCCCTTTGTAACCCGTCTGCAGCCCCTTTGTAACCGCTTTGTAACCCCTCTGCAGCCCCTTTGTAACCCCTCTGCAGCCCCTTTGTAACCCCTTTGTAACCTCTTTGTAACCCCTTTGTAACCCGTCTGCAGCCCCTTTGTAGCTGCTTTGTAACCCCTTTGTAACCCCTCTGCGGCACCACGGGGACACTGGAGCTCCTGGGGCCGTGCAGGGGGGCTCCCACCCGGGATGCCCAGCGAGGTGCCCTCCCTACTCGGGGTGGCAGCCCCTTTGTAACCTTTTCCTCCCTCCCGCAGCCTCGAGCACACCTTCGAGGTTTACACCGAGTCGGAGCGGCTCTACCTCTTCGGGCTGGAGAGCCCCGACGGCGCGCGGGAGTGGGTCACGTCCATCGCCAAGGTGGGACACGGGGGGCTGGGGGTGCCAGGGGTGGGTGGGCACCCTGGCACCGACGCTCCCTCTACTCCCCCCCCCCCAGGCCTTCGTCCACCCCTACGCCGAGGAGTTGCTGGCGCTGGACTTCGAGCGCGTGGGGCGGCTGCGCTACAAGGGGGGGCTCAACCTGGAGCAGGGCCGCGAGGGCTGGTTCGCGCTGGCCGGCCCCGCGCTGCACCTCCGCGGCCCCGACGGCCTGCGGCCCGACCCGCTCCAGCTGCGCAAGCTGCAGGAGCTCTGTGGGTGCTTCATCCTCTTCCTCCTCGCCATCCTCTTCCTCCTCCCCGTCCTCTTCCTCCTCCCCGTCCTCTTCCTCCTCTCCGTCCTCTTGCTCTTCTCCATCCTCTTCCTCCTCTCCATCCTCTTCCTCCTCCACCCTCTTCCTCCTCTCCTCCCTCTTCCTCCTCTCCATCTTCCTCCTCTCCGTCCTCTTCCTCCTCCGTCTTCTTCCTCCTCCCCGTCCTCTTCCTCCTCCCCATACTCTTCTTCCTCTCTGTCCTCTTCCTCCTCTCCGTCCTCTTCCTCCTCCGTCCTCTTCCTCCTCCGTCCTCTTCCTCCTCTCCATCCTCTTCCTCCTCCCCGTCCTCTTCCTCCTCCCCATACTCTTCTTCCTCTCTGTCCTCTTCCTCCTCCCCGTCCTCTTCCTCCTCCCCATCCTCTTCCTCCTCCCCATCCTCTTCCTCCTCCCCATACTCTTCTTCCTCTCTGTCCTCTTCCTCATCTCTGTCCTCTTCCTCCTCCACCCTCTTCCTCCTCTTCCTCCTCTTCCTCCTCTTCCTCCTCTTCCTCCTCTTCCTCCTCTTCCTCCTCTTCCTCCTCTTCCTCCTCCCCGTCCTCTTCCTCCTCCATCCTCTTCCTCCTCCATCCTCTTCCTCCTCTCCACCCTTTTCCTCCTCTCCGTCCTCTTCCTCCTGTCCACCCTCTTCCTTCTCTCCACCCTCTTCCTCCTCTCCAGCCTCTTCCTCCTCCACCCTCTTCCTCCTCTCCATTCTCTTCCTCCTCTCCATTCTCTTCCTCCTCTTTATCCTCTTCCTCCTCTCCATCCTCTTCCTCCTCCACCCTCTTCCTCCTCTCCACCCCCTTCCTCCTCTCCACCCCCTTCCTCCTCTCTGTCCTCTTCCTCCTCCCCATCCTCTTCCTCCTCCACCCTCTTCCTTCTCTCCATCCTCTTCTTCCTCTCTATCCTCTTCCTCCTCTCCACTCCCTTTCTCCTCTCCGTCCTCTTCCTCCTCTCCGTCCTCTTCCTCCTCTCCACCCTCTTCCTCCTCTTCATCCTCTTCCTCCTCTCCGTCCTCTTCCTCCTCTCCGTCCTCTTCCTCCTCTCCACCCTCTTCCTCCTCTTCATCCTCTTCCTCCTCTCCACCCTCTTCCTCCCCTCTGACCTTTTCCTCCTCTCCGTCCTCTTCCTCCTCTCCGTCCTCTTCCTCCTCCACCCTCTTCCTCCTCTCCATCCTCTTCCTCCTCTCCATCCTCTTCCTCCTCTTCATCCTCTTCCTCCTCTCCACCCTCTTCTTCCCCTCTGACCTTTTCCTCCTCTCCGTCCTCTTGCTCCTCTGTCCTCTTCCTCCTCTCTGTCCTCTTCCTCCTCTCCGTCCTCTTCCTCCTCTCTACCCTCTTCCTCCTCCACCTCTTCCTCCTCTCCGTCCTCTTCCTCCTCTCCGTCCTCTTCCTCCTCTCTACCCTCTTCCTCCTCCACCTCTTCCTCCTCTCCACCCTCTTCCCCACCCCTGGGCAGTCACTCCTTGTCCCGGTTGGGTTGGAGCTGGACGCGTTGGCACTGCCCAGCCCCCCGTGGCACGTGGGGCTGGGGTGGGGCGGGGGCACCCCACGTTCCCACGGGTGACGGACCCTCTGCCTTCCCTCCCAGCCATCCAGGGGGACAACGAGGTGCTGGTGCTGGTGGAGAGACGGAGGTAGGAGCAGAGGCAGGAGGGGGGTTAGATCCCACCCTGCTCCTCCTGGGCTGCCTTGGGACCCCCAACAGAGAGCCAGGACCATCCCCAGCCCCCCGGTGATGGTGTTCCTGGGGGTCCCACCCATGCTGGGGGGGCTCTGGGGGGGCGGCTGCCACCCCGCTGAGGGGGTCCCCCCGCCGGCAGGACGCTGTACATCCAGGGCGAGAGGAAGCTGGATTTCCTGGGCTGGGTCCAGGCCATCCAGAAGGCTGCGGGCAGCTCCGGGGACACCTTGTCGGAGCAGCAGCTGACGGAGTCGGACGTCCCGCTGCTGGTGGACCGCTGCGTCGACTACATCACCCAGTGCGGTACGTGCCACCGCCCGCGGCGGGGACCCCTCTGAGACAGCAGCCTGAGACCTTGCACGCTCATAAATCACCGAATCAACGAGGTTGGAAGAGCCCTCTGGGCTCATCGAGTCCAACCATTGCCCTGACACCACCATGGCAACTAGACCAGGGCACTAAGTGCCATGTCCAGGCTTTTCTTCAACCCCTCCAGAGATGGTGACTCCACCACCTCCCTGGGCAGCCCCTTCCAATGTCTGATGACCTTTTCTGAGAAGAAATGCTTGGAAAGGAGCTTTTGGTTGGAAATGACCTTTAAGACCATCAAGTCCAACCATCAACCCAACTCTGCCAAGGCCACCACTAACCCATGTCCCTCAGCACCACATCTACATGGCTTTTGAATCCCTCCAGAGATGGTGACTCCACCACCTCCCTGGGCAGCCCCTTCCAATGGCTAATGACCCTTGCTGAGAAGAAATGCTTCCTAATGTCCAACCTGAACCTCCCCTGGCCAAGCTTGAGGCTGTGTCCTCTTGTCCTATTGCTGGTTGCCTGGGAGAAGATGCCATCTCCCACTCTACTACAACCTCCCTTCAGGTTGTTGTAGACTAAACTGTAGACTTGTCACATGTGTTTCCATATGCTCCAGCTCCGTGGGAGGGCTCTGGCTTGGAGCTGGGCCCTGGCTTGGAGCTGGGTTTTGGCTCCAGCCCCATGGCTCCTCGGTGGTCACGGCAACACCTGCGGGGTGGGAACCACCACGGCCCCGGCGGTGTTTGATGAGGAGCCAGCGGATGGGTGGGGGGCTGGAAGGGGTGACTGTTGGGTCTCATCCCCCCCGGCTCTGCCACAGGGCTGACGTCTGAGGGCATCTACCGCAAGAGCGGGCAGAACTCGAAGACCACCAGCCTGCTGGAGATGCTGCGCCGCGACGCCCGCAGCGTGCGGCTCAAGGAGGGCGAGCACCACGTGGACGACGTGGCCAACACCCTCAAACGCTTCTTCCGCGACCTCGGCGACGGGCTCTTCACGGGGCGGTGGGGCCAGGACTGGCTGCGGGCCACGGGTGAGCCCTGGGGGTCTGCTGGTGGGGTGAGGGGGTCCAGGCTCCCCGGCTCTGCTGCAGCCCCTTGGTCCTCTCCTCTGGGCTGCGTGGAGGTGGGGGGAGAACATCTGGGCCCCACATGTGTCCGGGGTTGGAGCGGTGGGTGGGGTGACCCCGCGCAACCCCCTGCTCCGGCACGGCTGGGGCGGAGGCGGGGCAGAGAGCCAGACCCCCCCGCCCCGGCTGCTGGATCCAGGCCCTGAATACCAGGGACGGACGCGCCCAGCGGCAAAACAGCTGCGAGCCACGGCCCCGTGGAGCTGGGGTGGTCCCAGGGAGCTGGGATGGTCCAGCCCCACGGAGCTGGGATGGTCCCATGGAGCTGGGATGGTCCCGTCCCACGGAACTGGGATGGTCCCATGGAGCTGGGGTGATCCCGACCAACAGAACTGGGATGGTCCAGCCCCACGGAGCTGGGATGGTCCCACGGAGCTGGGATGGTCCCACGGAGCTGGGATGGTCCCAGGGAGCTGGGATGGTCCCATCCCACGGAACTGGGATGGTCCCATGGAGCTGGGATGGTCCCAGGGAGCTGGGATGGTCCCGTCCCACGGAACTGGGATGGTCCCATGGAGCTGGGGTGATCCCGACCAACAGAGCTGGGATGGTCCAGCCCCACGGAGCTGGGATTGTCCCATGGAGCTGGGATGGTCCCATGGAGCTGGGATGGTCCAGCCCCATGGAACTGGGGCAATCCAGCCCCACGGAGCTGGGATGGTCCAGCCCACGGAACTGGGATGGTCCCACAGAGCTGGGATGGTCCTGTCCCATGGAGCTGGGATGGTCCAGCCCCACGGAGCTGGGATGGTCCCACGGAGCTGGGATGGTCCCATGGAGCTGGGATGGTCCAGCCCCACGGAGCTGGGATGGTCCAGCCCCATGGAACTGGGGCAATTCAGCCCCACGGAGCTGGGATGGTCCAGCCCACGGAACTGGGATGGTCCCACAGAGCTGGGATGGTCCCGTCCCATGGAGCTGGGATGGTCCCATGGAGCTGGGGTGGTCCCACAGAGCTGGGGTGGTCCCACAGAGCTGGGATGGACCCACGGAACTGGGATGGTCCAGCCCCACGGAGCTGGGATGGTCCAGCCCCATGGAACTGGGGCAATTCAGCCCCACGGAGCTGGGATAGTCCAGCCCACAGAACTGGGATGGTCCCACGGAGCTGGGATGGTCCCGTCCCATGGAGCTGGGATGGTCCCACAGAGCTGGGATGGTCCCACGGAGCTGGGATGATCCGGCCCCACGAAGCTGGGATGGTCCAGCCCCACAGAGCTGGGATGATCTCGTCCCACGGAGCTGGGGTGCTCCAGCCCCACGGATCTGGGATGGTCCTGCCCCACAGAGCTGGAAAGGTCCAACCCCATAGAGGTGGGGTGCTCTGGTCCCATGGAGCTGAGATGCTCTGGCCCCACAGAGCTGGGATGGTCCCGTGGAGCTGGGATGGTCCTGTCCCACGAAGCTGTAATGGTCCAGCCCCACGGAGCTGGGATGGTCCCCTCCCACGGAGCTGGTGTGCTCCAGCCCCACAGAGCTGGGATGGTCCAGCCCCACAGAGCTGGGATGGTCCAGCCCCATAGAGGTGGGGTGCTCCGGTCCCATGGAGCTGAGATGCTCTGGCCCCACGGAGATGGGGTGCTCCATTCCCAGGAAGCTCTGGCCCCATGGAGCTGGGATGCTCCATTCCCACAGAACTGGGATGCTCCAGCCCCACAGTGGGTCTGGAGGGTCCCACCTGGGGTCTGGAGAGGGGATGGTGGGGCTGTGGGTCTTCATTTCACCTTCGCGCCCCTCGGCGCTCATCCCCTCCCTCGTGCTCCTCTCGCAGCGCTGGAGGATGAGGAGGAGAAGATCGGCGAGTACCGGCGGCTCCTGGGCACCCTCCCCACGGTGAACCGGGCCACGCTGAAGGCCCTCATCAACCACCTCTTTCGGTATGGCATGGGTGGCACAGCTGAGGTCCCCAAGCCCCCATGGGGCATCACCCAGGGTCCTGGGGAGGCTATGGGGTGGAGGACAGCCCTTGTCCCACCATCCACATCCCAAGCAAGGACATTTGGGGTCAAGCTGTGCCCAAAGCTGAGCATCACGTCCCGGTGTGGGTGGGATTCCCCTTGGCAAGGCTGAAGGGGGGTCTTGGGGTGGCTCCAGGGCAGGAATCGTGATGGGTTCCCTGCAGGGTGCAGCTCTTCTCCGGGGAGAACCAGATGAACACGCACAACTTGGCCATCGTCTTCGGGCCCACGCTCTTCCAGACAGACGGGAAGGACTACAAGGCAGGGCGCGTGGTGGAGGACCTCATCAGCCACTACGTGGAGATATTTAATGTAGGTTCACCCCCACCACTGGTGCTGCAGTGAGATGGAGATGGAGATGGAGAAGGGATGGAGATGGAGATGGGATGGGGATGGTCCCCATCTCCATCTGGTCAGCCCTGATGGCTCCCTGGGCTTCTCTTCCTCATCAGGTCAACGACCAAGAGATGAAGAAGCAGCAGGATGAGATCATGGCCATCATGAAGATGCGGGAGGCAGCGTCCAGCGGGACGCAGGTGGGTCCTGGACGTGGGGACATTCCTGGGGCATTGGAGGGGACCTCACCGCCTGCTCCAGCATCTCCTGGAGATGCCCCAGGCAGGGGGTGTCCATGCTGGGTGAGGGGGGTTTAGACCACACGTGGGAAGCTGCAGGTCCAAGTGCTTTCCCGTTGCCCTCCAGCAAGCCGGGGACTTCATCTGCACCGTCTACTTGGAGGAGAAGAAGACAGAGACAGAGCAGCATGTCAAGGTGAGCGGTGGGGCAGAGGGCACAGAGGGGACAGGGACCTCCTGTTGCATGCCCAAACCTCTGTGGTGGCATGGGGGGATGCTCTGAGCTGGTACAAGGGTGGCACGGCCCTGGGCACTGGCTGATGGAGACCTGTCCCCTCCCTTCCTCCTAGATCCCGGCCACCATGACAGCCGAGGAGCTCACCTTCGAGATCCTGGACAGGAGGAAAGTCGTCATGAAGGAGAAGGACTATTGGAGCTGCTTCGAAGTGAACGAGAGGGAGGAGGCAGGTTGGTGCGGGGGCGTGAGGGTGGTGGGGAAGGGGACAGGGACAGGGATCGGGACAGGGATGGAGATGGGGATGGAGATGAGCTGGGGATGGAGATGGGGATGGAATGGGATGGGGATGGTATGGGGATGGGGATGAGGATGGAGATGGAGATGGAGATGGGATGGGGACAGGGATGGGGATGGGGATGAGGATGGAGATGGGATGGGGATGGAGATAGAGATGGGGATGGAGATGGGATGGAAATGGGATGGGGATGGAGATGGGGAAGGGATGGGGATGGAGATGGAGATGGGATGGGGATGGGGATGGGGATGGGAAGGGATAGGGATGGAGATGGGATGGGATGGGGATGAAGATGGAGATGGGGATGGAGATGAGATGGGGATGGAAAGAGGATGAGGACAGGGATGGGGATGGAGATGGGATGGGGATGGAATGAGGATGACGACAAGGATGGGGATGGAGATGGAGATAGAGATGGAGATGGAGATGGGGAATGGATGGGGATGGAGATGGGAATGGAGATGAGATGGGGATGGGGATGGAGATGGAATGGAGATGAGATGGGGATGGGGATGGAGATGAGATGGGGATGGGGATGGAGATGGAATGGAGATGGGGATGGAGATGGGATGGGGATGGCGTTGGGGATGGGATGGAGATGGGGATGGAGATAGACATGGAGATGGGATGGAGATGGGGATAGGCATGGAGATGGGATGGAGATGGGGATGGGGACAAGAAGGCTCCCATGAGGACTGCACCATGGAACAATGCTGGGCTCCAGACGCTCAGGAGAGGCTCGCTGTGGTGCTGCAGCTTTGCTCACCGCACCCAGGTCGCCCATGGCTGAGCGCTGCAGATGACCCGGTGGTTTGGGCCAGGACATCTGTCTGCACCCTGGGGGGTTCCAACACCTGGCAGCGCTCTGGGCATCGCTGAAAGACGATGACATGGCACTTAGTGCCCAGGTCTAGTTGCCATGGTGGTGTCAGGGCAATGGTTGGACTCGATGATCCCAGAGGGCTCTTCCAACCTCATTGATTCTGTGAAAGCCCTTGGTGAGGTGTCCTGGCCCTTGGCAACCCCAAGCCATCATGCCCAGGCTCCCTTTGGCAAAGGGTGGGTGCTGCCTGGGGAAGCACCCAAGCGCCGTGCTCAGCCCAGTACCACCCAACCCTTAGAAATCAAAAGGATCCATCGCCAAAATTAGCCTCAATTTGCATATTCACCTATGAACTTCTGTGAAATCCTTGACTCGCCCTTCATGGGCGTGGAAACGCGCGTGCTTGACATACCTGGGCGCATGCCTTCGCAGGCACGCGTGTTCTCCAAACACACACGTTGTGCAACCGCTCCCGAGCCACCTGCCTGTCCCAGCGGGTCCAAAAGTCACCTCCCCAGGGGACAATTAGTAACCACCGTGAAATTAACCCAGTCAAAATCCTGTGTCCAGTTCTGGGCCCCGCACTTCAAGAGAGATGTTGAGGTGTTGGAGCGAGTCCAGAGGAGGGCGACCAAGGTGGTGAAGGGTCTGGAGGGTCTGACCTCCGAGGAACGGCTGAGGGAGCTGGGGGTGTTTAGCCTGGAGAAGAGGAGGCTCAGAGGTGACCTTAGTGCAGTCTACAACTACCTGAAGGAGGTTGTAGTGGAGTGGGAGTTGGCCTCTTCTCCCAGGCAACCAGCGATAGGACAAGAGGACACAGCCTCAAGCTTGGCCAGGGGAGGTTCAGGTTGGACATTAGGAAGCATTTCTTCTCAGCAAGGGTCATTAGCCATTGGAAGGGGCTGCCCAGGGAGGTGGTGGAGTCACCATCTCTGGAGGGGTTTAAGAAAAGCCTGGACATGGCACTTAGTGCCCTGGTCTAGTTGCCATGGTGGTGTCAGGGCAATGGTTGGACTCGATGAGCCCAGAGGGCTCTTCCAACCTCAGTGATTCTGTGAAAAGGCGATGATGTGGCACAGGTCTGCTCAGGAGGAGCTTGGCAGGTCCTTGGGACACATGTGACTCCCCCTTGGTGGGTGCCATCCCCTGGGGTGCTGCCTGACCCCTGCCTGTCTCCCTGCCCGCCAGAGCGGCCCTTGCACTACTCGGAAAAGGTCCTGCCCATTTTGCACGGCCTGGGGACAGAGAGCTACCTGGTGGTGAAGAAGCAGATGTCCATGGAGAACATGCTCATCTACCTCGGTGAGGGGCTGGGAGGGAGAGGAGGGAGGGGACAGGGATGGAGATGGGATGGGGATGGGGATGGGATGGGGATGGGATGGGGATGGGGATGGGGATGGGATGGGATGGGGATGGAGATGGGATGGAGATGGGATGGGGATGGGGATGGGATGGGATGGAGATGGGATGGGGATGGGATGGGATGGGATGGGGATGGGGATGAGGATGGGATGCAGATGGGATGGGGACGGGGATGGAGATGGGATGGGATGGGGATGGGATGGGGATGGGGACAGCTCCCCATCCCACCAGCTGTGACCCCACAACCATCACCCATCCTGCCTGACCTGCCAGCAGAGCGGGCACCAGCACATGACTGGGAGCCTCCCAGTACGGGGTGGTGGGTGGCTGCTGGGGGAGATGGCCAGCAGCGGGTGGGCTGTGGTCCTGGGGGCTGTGGCTGCACCCCGTGCCCACCCTCACCGGGTGCCCCCAGCCAGCCGAGTGGGCGACTGCAAGCATGGCATGATGAAGTTCCGGGAGGAGCGGAACCTTCTGGGCCTCGGCCTGAGCACGGGCTTCCACGACCGCTACTTCATCCTCAGCCACTCCTGCCTGCGCCTCTACAAGGAAGTGCGGGTGAGCCCTGCCTGCCCGCTGCCTGCCCGCGGGCACCGTGCCCTTCCCTGCCCTTCCCGGCCCTTCCCTGCCCTTCCCCTGCCTTCACTTGCCTTGCCCGCTGTGCCAAGTGGTGACACTGGGCTGGGTGGCCCGAAGGATGTGGGACATCCCTGGGGACCTGCGTGGGCTGGCGTGGCACGGGCAGTGCAGGCAGCGATGGGGCTGGCATGGCATGGGCAGTGCAGGCAGTGATGGGCCTGGCAGCAATGGGCCTGGCAGCGATGGGGCTGGCAGCGCACGGGCAGTGCAGGCAGCGCTGGGGCTGGCAGCACATGGGCAGTGCGGGCAGTGATGGGGCTGGCAGCGCACAGGCAGTGCAGGCAGCGCTGGGGCTGGCATCACATGGGTGTTGCAGGCAGCGATGGGGCTGGCAGTGATGGGGCTGGCATTGCAGGCAGCGCTGGGGCTGGCATCGCATGGGCAGTGCAGGCAGCGATGGGGCTGGCAGCGCACAGGCAGTGCAGGCAGCGCTGGGGCTGGCATCACATGGGTGTTGCAGGCAGCGATGGGGCTGGCAGTGATGGGGCTGGCATTGCAGGCAGCGCTGGGGCTGGCATCACATGGGCAGTGCAGGCAGCGATGGGGCTGGCAGTGCAGGCAGCAATGGGACTGGCAGCACACGGGCAGCGCAGGCAGCGCTGGGGCTGGCAGTGCTGGGGCTGGCATCACACGGGCAGCGCAGGCAGCGCTGGGGCTGGCATCGCATGGGCAGTGCAGGCAGCGCTGGGGCTGGTATTGCACGGGCAGTGCAGGCAGCGCTGGGGCTGGCAGTGCACCGGCAGTGCAGGCAGCGATGGGGCTGGCATGGCATGGGCAGTGCAGGCAGCGATGGGGCTGGCAGCGATGGGGCTGGCATCACACGGGCAGCGCAGGCAGCAATGGGGCTGGCAGCGCACGGGCAGTGCAGGCAGCGCTGGGGCTGGCATGGCATGGGCAGTGCAGGCAGCGATGGGGCTGGCATGGCATGGGCAGTGCAGGCAGCGATGGGGCTGGCAGCGATGGGGCTGGCATCACACGGGCAGCGCAGGCAGCAATGGGGCTGGCAGCGCACGGGCAGTGCAGGCAGCGCTGGGGCTGGCATGGCATGGGCAGTGCAGGCAGTGATGGGGCTGGCAGCAATGGGGCTGGCAGCACATGGGTAGTGCAGGCAGCGCTGGGGCTGGCAGTGATGGGGCTGGCAGCACACGGGCAGTGCAGGCAGAGATGGGGCTGGCAGCGATGGGGCTGGCATCACACGGGCAGCGCAGGCAGCAATGGGGCTGGCAGCGCACGGGCAGCGCAGGCAGCAATGGGGCTGGCATGGCATGGGCAGTGCAGGCAGCGCTGGGGCTGGCAGCGCATGGGCAGTGCAGGCAGCGGTGGGGCTGGCATTGCACGGGCAGTGCAGGCAGCGATGGGGCTGGCATGGCACGGGCAGTGCAGGCAGCGCTGGGGCTGGCAGTGCCCAACCCCGGGCTGGTCCCTGTGCCCCCCCAGAGCCACAAGCCCGAGAAGGAGTGGCCCGTGAGGAACCTGAAGGTCTACCTGGGCATCAAGAAGAAGCTTCGCCCACCGACGTGGTGAGGAGCAACGGGGTGCCCGGCTGGGCTGGGGACAGGGGCAGCTGTGGCTCCTGGCACCCGGCTCGTGCCAGCCGTGCCCGTGGCCACCAGGTGTCAGCGCAGCCCCGCAGGACGCGGCTGCGGCCGGTGCCAGCTCAGGGGACCGGCCTGTGCCCACCGCTGTGCCCTGGCCAGGGGGGACCCGGCCCTGGGGTGGGGGGGGGACCGTGGGCACGCGTGTGGGTGTGCGTGGGCACGCGTGTGGGTTTGCTTCCATGTGCCTTTGAGCGTGTGCATGGCAGCGTCTGCGTGTGTGCACACGCGTGTGCGCGTACACATCAGCGAGGTGTGTGCGTGTGTGCATGTGAACACGTGTGTGCAAGCATGTGTGTGTGCATGTGCACACGTGTGCATGTGGGTGTGTGTGTGCATGCCAGAGTTGTGTGCGTGTGCATATATGCATGTGAGTGTGTGCATGTGTGTGCATGCATGTCAGTGTGCATGTGTGTGCATATGAGTGCATGGAAATACGTGTGTGCATGCGTGTCAGCAAGTTGTGTACACATGTGTGTGAGTGTGTGTGCATGCATGTCAGCGTCTGTGTGCATGTGCATGGGAGTGTGAGTGTGTGCATGTGCATGCATGTCTGCGTGTGTGCATGTGTGTCAGTGTGCAAGTGCATGTGTGTGCATATGAGTGCGTGGGAATATGTGTGTCCATGTTTGTGTGTGCATGCATGTCAGCAACTTGTGCACACGTGTGTGCACATGTGCATATGCACCTGTGTGTGCGTGTGTGTGCATGTGTGTTCATGCATGTCAGTGTGTGCATATGGGTGTGTGCATGCATGTCAGCGAGCTGTGTGCGTGTGCATGTGTGTGCATGTGTGTGTCCATGTATGCGTGTGCTTGCATGTCAGCAGGCTGTGTACACGTGTGTGTGTGTGTGTCCATGTGGGTGTGCGTGTGCAATCCATACATGTGCGTGTGTGTGAGCACACGCGTGACGAGCCGTGCGGGTTTGCAGGGAGCCCTCAAATCCATCTGCTCCGGGGGCTCGTAGGGACGGGGGGGGTGACAGGGGCAGGGGTGACAGGGACGGGGGTGACAGGGACAGGGGGGGCACTGGGGTCCCTGGACACGCGTGTGCGGGGCCGGGGGCACCCCGGGGTGCTGACCCCGTGTTCCCATCCCCCCCCGCCCCCAGCTGGGGCTTCACCGTGTGCTACGAGAACGAGAAACACGAGAAGCAGCAATGGTGAGGGACAGGGGGGACATGGGGGGGACATGGGGACATGGGGGGGGACAGGGGGGACATGGGACATGGGAAGGGATGGGGGGGGACATGGGAAGGGACGGGGGGGACATGGGGACATGGAAAGGGACAGGGGGGACAAGGATGAGGGGGACATGGGGACATGGTAAGAGACAGGGGAGGCCATGGGGACATGGGGACTTGGGAAGGGACAGGGGGGACATTGGGGGGACGGGGGGACATGGGAAGGGACAGGGGGGACACAGCGGGGACATGGGGACATGGGAAGGGACATGAGGGGGCCATGGGGACATGGTAAGGGACGGGGGGATGTGGGGAGGGGGGGACATGGGGACATGGGAAGGGACAGGGGGGGACATGGGGGGGACATGGGACATGGGAAGGGATGGGGGGACATGGGGACAGGGGGGACATGGGCACATGGGGATGGGGGGGACATGGGGACATGGGAAGGGACGGGGGATATGGGGGGGACAGGGGACATGGTAAGGGACAAGAGGGGACATGGGGATGGGGAGACATGGGGACATGGGGACATGAGAAAGGACAGGGGACATGGCGGGGACAGGGGGACATGGGAAGGGACAGGGGGGACACAGGGGGGACATGGGAAGGGACAGGGGGGACACAGGGGGGACATGGGGACATGGGAAGGGACGGGGGGGACATGGGGGGGACAGGGGACATGGGAAGGGACAGGAGGGA
This sequence comes from Nyctibius grandis, assembly GCF_013368605.1. Classification (NCBI taxonomy): domain Eukaryota; kingdom Metazoa; phylum Chordata; class Aves; order Nyctibiiformes; family Nyctibiidae; genus Nyctibius; species Nyctibius grandis. The sequence goes on along the minus strand of NC_090659.1, from coordinate 126,833,398 downwards.
CATGGGGACATGGGGACATGGGAAGGGACAGGGGGGACACAGGGGGGACATGGGGACATGGGAAGGGACAGGGGGGAGCAGCTGGGTGTCCCCGCAGCGGGCACGGGCACGTGCCACCCCGCTGCGCCCCGCTGTCCCCTCTGGGGGCTGACGCCGTGTGCCCGCAGGTACCTGTGCTGTGACACCCAGGCCGACCTGCGGGAGTGGTTCGCCACCTTCCTGCACGTGCAGGTGGGCACGGGGCGGGCAGGGGGCGGGCAGGGGGTATGGGGTGGGTATGGGGTGGGCACGGGGTGGGCAGTGGGTGTGGGGTGGGTACGGGGTGGGCAGTGGGTATGGGGCGGGTATGGGGTGGGTACGGGGTGGGCAGTGGGTACGGGGTGGGCAGTGGGTATGGGGTGGGCACAGGGTGGACAGTGGTATGGGGTGGGCATGGGGTGGGCAGTGGGTATGGGGTGGGCAGTGGGCACAGGGTGTGTACAGGGTGGGTAGCGGGTATGGGGTGGGCACGAGGTGGGCAGTGGGTATGGGGCAGGTATGGGGTGGGTAGGGGTGGGCAGTGGGTATGGGGTGGGTAGCGGGTACGAGGTGGGCACGAGGTGGTCAGTGGGTATGGGGCAGTGGGTACAGGGTGGGTATGGGGCGGGCAGTGGGTATGGGGTGGGCATGAGGTGGGCAGTGGGTATGGGGCAGTGGGTACGGGGTGGGTATGGGGCGGGCAGTGGGTATGGGGTGGGCACAGGGTGGGCAGTGGGTATGGGGTGGGCAGTGGGCACGGGGTGGGCATGGTGTGGGCAGTGGGTATGGGGTGGGCAGTGGGCACGGGGTGGGCATGGTGTGGGCAGTGGGCACAGGGTGGGCAGCGGTCCGGGGTCCCTGTGCCCAGCACGGCGGGGCGCTGTGGCCCTCGGACCCCCCCAAGGCGCGGGCGCCGCGGTGGCAGCAGGAGCCCCGGGCGGGCACCGTGTCCCTCATCCCGCTGCGGGGCAGCGAGAGCGACATGAGGAGCAGCGTGGCCGCCTTCGCCACCGACCCCCTGACCGTGGGTGGCACGGGGGGGACACGGGGGGTGACACGGGGGGTGATATGGGGGGGTGACATGGGGGGTGACACGGGGGTGACACAGGGGGGTGACAGGGGGGTGACACAGGGGGTGACACACGGGGGGTGACATGGGGGGGTGACACGGGGGGGGTGACACACGGGGGGTGACACTGGGGGGTGATATGGGGGGGTGATATGGGGGGTGACACGGGGGGGTGACAGGGGGGTGACACGGGGGTTGACATGGGGAGGTGACACGGCGGGGTGACACGGGGAGGGTGATACGAGGTGATGGGGGGGTGACACGGGGGGTGACACAGGGTGGTGACAAGGGGGGTGACAGGGGGGGTGATGGGGGGGTGACATGGGGGGGACACGGAGGGGTGAGACGGGGGTGACATGGGGGGGTGACAGGGGGGTGACACGGAGGGGTGATGGGGGGTGACATGGGGGGGTGACACGGGGGTGACACGGGGGGTGACACGGGGGTGACACAGGGGGTGACACGGGGGGGTGACGGGGGGTGACACAGGGGTGACACAGGGGGTAACAGGGGGGTGACACGGGGGTGACACAGGGGGTGACACGGGGGGGACACGGGGATGACACGGGGGGGACACGGGGGGGTGACATGGGGGGTGACACGGGGGTGACACAGGGGGTGACACGGGGGTGACATGGGGGGGTGACACGGGGGGTGACACAAGGGGTGTGACACGGAGGGGTGATGGGGGGGTGACATGGGGGGGTGACAGGATGGGTGACACGGGGGGTGGCGGGGGGGGGACACGGGGGTGACACAGGGGTGACAGAGGGGTGACAGGGGGGTGACATGGGGGGTGACGGGGGGGTGACATGGGGAGTGACAGGGGGGACACGGGGGGTGACGTGGGGGTGACACGGGGGGGTGATGTGGGGGGGACACAGGGGGGTGACAGGGGGTGACACGGGGGGTGACACAGGGGTGACACAGGGGGTGACAGGGGGGTGACACGGGGGGTGACATGGGGGGGTGACATGGGGGGGGTGACACGGGGGGTCCTGGACCCCAGCCGCAGGGGGGTGCTGGGGACAAATGGGGACAAATGGGGACATCTCTGCTCTGTCCCCAGCTCCTGCGAAACGTCTGAGCTGGAGGCCTGATGCGACGGTGAGGGTCCCCCCTCCCTGCCCGCACCCCCTGCCCGCACCCCCAGCCCGCAGGGAGGTGGCAGCCTATGGCTCTGGCTGTCCCCTTGCCACCCCTCCTTGGGGACACGGGCACCCGCGGCCGTGCCCGGTGGTGCCCCCCCCGCCGCGTGTCCCCCTGCCGGGTGGCAGCCCCCTCCCCTTCGCCAACCCTCCGCTCTGTGCCACAGGTTCGTCCGCAAGCGGGGCAGGGGTGCCAGCCCCCCACCCTGGCACGGGACCGGGGGGTCCCACCGTCACCAGAGCCTCCCCCCACGGTGACCCACGGGCAACCAGGAGGGGACGCAGCAGCGAGACCCCCACCCACCCGCTGGCGATGCCCACGGGGGACCAGGCAGTGCCAGCCCACCCCTGGGGAGTGGGTGTCTCACCCCTGGGTGCCCTCCGTGGTGGGCAGGGTGCCAAGAGCCTCTGCGCCCCCCCCAGAGTGGGGAGGGGGTGCACCCCCCGCCGTGGTGGGGGGTGGCAGGAGCTGGCACCCCCTTCCTGCTGCCACCTCTTGGTATTAAAGGTCTTGGCATGGAGGTGGCCAGGTCTGTGGTGGGTGGCAGCGGGAGGTGGGTGCTCCCGAGGCGATGGGCGATGCCACCAGCGAGATGCTGAGCTGCTTTTGGGGACAGAGAGGTGGCACCCGGGGTCCTCGAGCCCTGCCCGGGGTGCTGTGCCAGTGCCAGGGTGTTGGCACACGGGGATGGGAGGTGGCTCCCAGGGTGGGTGAGGGTTTGCGGGTCCCCTGCCTGCACCCACCTTCCGTGGCATCCTGCCCGCTGGGTGCCACCAAGGACTGGGTGGCCCTGGGGATGTGCCCAGGAGGGGCACCTAAACCCACCCTAAACCCACGCTCACCCATGTCAGCCCCACAGCACGTGGCGGGTGCCACCCGTGCCCGGTGCCCACCCCCTGGGCCTGGCCACCAGCTCGTTTGAGACCTGCCTGGCAGCCATCCTCGCTGGGCACGGCCTTGGGGATCAGCCTGGGGGGCAGGAGGTGGCCTGGGCCCTCTGCCTGCCCCACGTCCCCAGGGACACAGGGACACCAGGGGGCTGGGTGGGCAGCAAGACGTGCCCGGGTGTGCCCGCAGGGCTGGCAGCATCGTTCCCCTGCGGTGGCCCTGGTGGGTGTCCCATGCCCCTCCTCACGCTGAGGTGGCCCTGGTGGGTGTCCCATGCCCCCTCCTCACACTGAGGTGGCCCTGGTGGGTGTCCCATGCCCCCTCCTCACACTGAGCCCCCCCGAGGTGCCAGGCGCTGAGTCACGTGTGGGTGGGGGCTGTCAGTCACCCATGGGTGCAGACGCACCACCCACCGCTCTGGAGCCGTCGGGATGGAGCCGGGGGGGGCACCCTGTCCCCACGGCCCCCCAACGCCAGCCCCCCGCCAGCCTCGGCCTCGGGCCCCTCACCCGGGTGTCGGAGAGGGGACCAGGCTCTGCCAGCCCCGGTGCCAGCCCCCACCCCGCCCTTGCTGGGGGTGCTGGTGCCAGGGGTCTGCAGGCGGGGAGGGGTGGGGGTGCCTGACACCCAACCCCGTGATGTGCTGTGGAATGCCATCAGCACCCAGCTTTGTCCGGGTACTCATCCACCCATCCCCCACCCATCCATCCCAGCACCCATCCCAGCACCCATCCCAGCACCCACCCACCCCCTCATCCATCCCCCCACCCATCCATCCCCCTATCCATTCCCTGATCCATCCTCTGATCCATCCCACCACCCATCCATCCCCTCATCCATCCTACCACCCATCCACCCCACCACCCAACCACCCCACCACCCATCCCAGCACCCATCCCACCACCCACCCATCCCCTCAACCATCCCACCACCCGTCCATCCCACCACCCATCCATCTCCTCATCTATCCCACCACCCATCCATGCCCTCATCCATCCCACCACCCATCCATCCCCTCATCCATCCCAGCACCCATCCACCCCACCACCCACCCATCCATCCCTCCACCCACCCACCCGCCACCAGCCCGCCTGTCCCTCCAGTCACACCCGTGTCCCTCTGTCCTCCTCCTTCCCACCCTCTCCCCACCAGCACCCCCACCCACCCTCACCCCCACCCACCCTCGCCCTGCCCCGTTCCAGGAGCCAGCCGAGCTCTTCCCAGCCCCTGAACCAGCAGAGCTTCCACCAGCAGCTGTTCCTGCTGTGCATGTAACATGCTCAGTGCATGCGACACGTGCTCGGTGCATGTAACATGCTCAGTGCATGCGACACGTGCTTGGTGCATGTAACATGCTCAGTGCATGTGACATGTGCTTGGTGCATGTAACGCCTGCTCAGTGCGTGTGACACGTGCTCAGTGCATGTAACACCTGCTCAGTGCATGTGACACGTGCTCGGTGCATGTAACATGCTCAGCGCATGCGACACATGCTTGGTGCATGTAACGCCTCCTCAGCGCATGTGGCACGTGCTTGGTGCATGTAACATGCTCAGCGCATGCGACACGTGCTCAGTGCATGTAACGCCTGCTCGGTGCATGCGACACATGCTTGGTGCATGTAACATGCTCAGTGCATGTGACACGTGCTCGGTGCATGTAACGCCTGCTCGGTGCATGCGACACGTGCTCAGTGCATGTAACATGCTCAGCGCATGTGACACGTGCTCGGTGCATGTAACGCCTCCTCAGTGCATGCGACACGTGCTCAGTGCATGTAACGCCTCCTCAGTGCATGTGACATGTGCTTGGTGCATGTAACATGCTCAGTGCATGCGACACACGTTCAGTGCATGCAACACGTGCTCAGCGCATGCAACACATGCTCAATGCATGCAACACGTGCTCGGTGCATGCAACACGTGCTTGGTGTATGCAGCGCCTGCTCAGTGCATGCAACATGCTCAGTGCATGCAACACATGTTCAATGTGTGCAACACGTGCTCAGTGCATGCAACATGTGCTCAGTGCATGTAATGTCTGCTCAGTGCATGTAACGTGCTCAGTGCATGTAACATGCTTGGTGTCTGCAACGCATGTTCAGTGCATGCAACGTGCTCAGTGTATGCAAAACATGTGCAGTGCATGCAACACGTGCTCCATGCGTGCAACACATGTTCAGTGCATGCAACACGTGCTCAGTGCATGCGATGCGTGCTCAGTGCATGTAATGCCTGCTCAGTGCATGTAACATGTGCTCAGTGCACGCAACACGTGCTCAGTGCACGCAACATGCTCAGTGCATGCAACACATGTTCAGTGCATGCAACACATGTTCAGTGTGTGCAACACATGTTCAGTGTGTGCTACACATGCTCAATGCCCACAGCGCGTGCCCAGCGCTGCCCGCGTGCCCGTCTGACGCCTCCTCGGTGTCTGCACATGCTTGTGCACCCCTGTTTGCACACACGCGTGTCATCGGCGCATGGCAGGCAGCACCCTGGACGGGCAGCACCCCAGGGCGGGCAGCACCCTGGGCAGACAGCACCCAGGGCGGGCAGCACCCAGGGCGGGCAGCACCCAGGGCATGCAGCACCCAGGGCGGGCAGCACCCAGGACGGGCAGCACCCAGGGCATGCAGCACCCAGGGCGGGCAGCACTCAGGGCGGGCAGCACCCAGGGGAGGCAGCACCCAGGGGAGGCAGCACTCAGGGCGGGCAGCACCCAGGGCAGGCAGCACCCCAATCAGGCAGCACCCAGGGCAGGCAGCACCCACGGCGGGCAGCACCCAGGGCAGGCAGCACCCAGGGCGGGCAGCACCCAGGGCAGGCAGCACCCCAGGGCGGGCAGCACCCAGGGCAGGCAGCACCCAGGGCGGGCAGCACCCACGGCAGGCAGCACGCCAATCAGGCAGCACCCTGGACGGGCAGCACCCTGGGCAGGCAGCACCCAGGGGAGGCAGCACCCAGGGGAGGCAGCACTCAGGGCGGGCAGCACCCAGGGGAGGCAGCACCCAGGGGAGGCAGCACTCAGGGCGGGCAGCACCCAGGGCAGGCAGCACCCCAATCAGGCAGCACCCAGGGCAGGCAGCACCCACGGCGGGCAGCACCCAGGGCAGGCAGCACCCAGGGCGGGCAGCACCCAGGGCAGGCAGCACCCCAGGGCGGGCAGCACCCAGGGCAGGCAGCACCCAGGGCGGGCAGCACCCACGGCAGGCAGCACGCCAATCAGGCAGCACCCTGGACGGGCAGCACCCTGGGCAGGCAGCACCCTGGACGGGCAGCACCCTGGGCAGACAGCACCCAGGACAGACAGCACCCACAGCAGGCACCTCCTGGGCTCAAACCCCCCACGGCGTCGGGAATTAATATTAAGTTGTTAGTAAATGACTCCGCAATTAATCACTCGGCTGCGCGAGCTGTCACACGGCGCGCGCCTCCGCAGCGCTATCTATAGCGGGGGGTGGAGGTGGGCTCCGGCACCTGGGTGCTGCCTGCCCTGGGAGCTGCCCGTCCAGGGTGCTGCCTGCCCTGGGTGCTGCCTGCCCTGGGAGCTGCCCGTCCAGGGTGCTGCCTGCCCTGGGTGCTGCCTGCCCTGAGTGCTGCCTGCCCTGGGTGCTGCCCGTCCAGGGTGCTGCCTGCCCTGGGTGCTGCCTGCCCTGAGTGCTGCCTGCCCTGGGTGCTGCCCGTCCAGGGTGCTGCCTGCCCTGGGTGCTGCCCGCCCTGGGTGCTGCCCGTCCAGGGTGCTGCCCGCCCTGGGTGCTCTCTGCCCGGGGTGCTGCCCGTCCGGGGTGCTGCCTGCCCTGGGTGCTGCCTGCCCTGAGTGCTGCCTGCCCTGGGTGCTGCCCGTCCAGGGTGCTGCCTGCCCTGGGTGCTCTCTGCCCGGGGTGCTGCCCGTCCGGGGTGCTGCCTGCCCTGGGTGCTGCCTGCCCTGGGTGCTGCCCGTCCAGGGTGCTGCCCACCGTGGGTGCTGCCCTCCCTGGGTGCTGCCTGCCCCGGGTGCTGCCCGTCCAGGGTGCTGCCTGCCCCGGGTGCTGCCCATCAAGGGTGCTGCCTGATTGGGGTGCTGCCCGCCGTGGGTGCTGCCCGCCCTGGGTGCTGCCTGCCCTGGGTGCTGCCCGTCCAGGGTGCTGCCTGCACCGGGTGCTGCCCGTCCAGGGTGCTGCCTGCCCTGGGTGCTGCCCGTCCAGGGTGCTGCCCGTCCAGGGTGCTGCCTGCCCTGGGTGCTGCCTGCCCTGGGTGATGCCTGTCCAGGGTGCTGCCTGATTGGGGTGCTGCCTGCCCTGGGTGCTGCATGCCCTGGGTGCTGCCCGTCCTGGGTGCTGCCCGTCCAGGGTGCTGCCTGCCCTGGGTGCTGCCCGTCCAGGGTGCTGCCTACCCTGGGTGCCGCCTGCCCTGGGTGCCACTTACCCTAGGAGCTGCCCTCCCTGGGTGCTGCCCGCCCTGGGTGCTGCCCGTCCAGGGTGCTGCCTGCCCTGGGTGCCACCTGCCCTGGGTGCCACCTTCCCAGTCCCTTGTTGGCCGCACTGGGATCCCCCCAGTCCAGAAGCGGCTCAGGGGGTGCCAAGCCCCCACCACGCTGCTGCAGCCACCCCATGGCACCCACACGGCTTGTCCCCATGGGTCCCCCCATGCCAGCTGTGCCCCCTATGTGCACCCACATCACCACGTCCCGTCCCCCCCGATAACAAACCTGGCACTGGGGGATCTGGGATTACAAACTGGGCTCAAACTGGGAAGGATTTTCTCCCTCCCCCCTCCCCCGCAGCCGCCCACTTGCTTAATCACAAAAATAATTTAAATAACTGAATAAACATCGAGTGGGTGCAGGAGGGGGGGGAGAAGGGGGTGCAGAGGGGGGTTGTGCCCCAGGGAAGTGCCCCCCGTGGGCAGAGCACCAGGGTCCCGTGGGGTGGGGGGGATCTGCCACTCCTGACGCCCGTGGGGTGGCTGGGTGATGGGCATCAGGGGCTCGGTGCTGGGTGCTGGTGATGGGCGTCAGGGGCTCGGTGCTCGGTGCTGGTGGTGGGTGCTGGGTGCTGGTGATGGGCATCGGGGGCTGGGTGCTGGTGATGGGCGTTGGGGCTCGGTGCTGGGTGCTGGTGATGGGCGTTGGGGGCTCGGTGCTGGGTGTTGGTGGTGGGTGTTGGGGGCTCGGTGCTGGGTGCTGGTGGTGGGTGTCGGGGGGTCAGTGCTGGGTGCTGGTGGTGGGTGTCGGGGGGTCAGTGCTGGGTGCTGGTGGTGGGTGTCGGGGGGTCAGTGCTGGGTGCTGGTGATGGGCGTTGGGGGCTCGGTGCTGGGTGCTGGTGGTGGGCGTTGGGGGCTCGGTGCTGGGTGCTGGTGGTGGGTGTCGGGGGCTCGGTGCTGGGTGCTGGTGATGGGCGTTGGGGACTCGGTGCTGGGTGCTGGTGATGGGCGTTGGGGACTCGGTGCTGGGTGCTGGTGATGGGCGTTGGGGACTCGGTGCTGGGTGCTGGTGATGGGCATTGGGAGCTCGGTGCTGGGTGCTGGTGGTGGGTGTCGGGGGCTCGGTGCTGGGTGCTGGTGGTGGGTGTCGGGGGCTCGGTGCTGGGTGCTGGTGGTGGGTGCTGGGTGCTCGGTGCTGGGTGCTGGTGATGGGCGTTGGAGGATGCCGCCACGGGGATGCTTGCACTGACACGGCGCACACAGGTCTGCACACATGTATGTGATCCCGTGCACACGTGGAGCACAAACACGTGCCCGTGCTCCCACACACGTGCACACACACGGATGCACACGCATTTATCCATCCCAGAGTGCACGGATCTGCACACACATGATCCCCTGCACATGTGGAGCATGAACACGTGCCCGTGCTCCCACACACGTGCACACACATGGATGCACACACATTTATCCATCCCAGCGTGCACGTATGTGATCCCTGCACGTGTGGAGCACGAACACGTGCCCGTGCATCCACACACGTGCACACACATGGATGCACACGCATTTATCCATCCCAGAGCACACGGACCTGCACACACGTGATCCCCCACACACATGGAGCACGAACATGCACCTTAAGACCCTCGAGCCTTGCTTACATGGACACGGAAAAATAAACCCTCTTTGAGGAGAATTGCTCTAAATTGGCTATTTAGCGGCGCAGCATCCCGCCGGGAGGTTGCCATGGCTACCCGCCAGCCCTGGCAGCCCGCTGCTGGCACGCCGCCGTCCCATGTGCCACCACGCGTGTCCCCGCGCTCCCACCGGTGACAAACCTTAGTGCTGCACCAGCGCTCGGCAAACCACCCCGGCGTGGGGTGCTGACCCCGATGCCCGGCCCCTGAGGGTTGGTACCCACCTGGGGAGATGCCACTGGGCATCCCAAGGGATGGGAAGCAGTGGGGGTGCCCTGGCAGAGCCCAGGAACCGGCCTCAAGTTGTGCCAGGGGAGGTTTAGATTGGAGATCAGGGACAATGTCTTCATGGAAAGGGTTGTCAAGCGCTGGCACAGGCTGCCCAGGGCAGTGGTGGAGTCCCCATCCCTGGAGGGATTCAGAAGCCGTGTAGATGTGGTGCTGAGGGCCATGGGTTAGTGGTGGCCTTGGCAGTGCTGGGGTAAGGGTTGGGCTTGATGATCTTGAAGGTCCTTTCCAACCAAAATGATTCTGTGATCCAGGGGCTGGAGCCCCTCTGCTCTGGAGACAGGCTGAGAGAGCTGGGGCTGTTCAGCCTGGAGAAGAGAAGGCTCCGGGGAGACCTTCTAGCACCTTCCAGTGCCTGAAGGGGCTACAGGAAAGCTGGAGAGGGGCTTTTGACAATGGCATGGAGTGATGGGACGAGGGGGAACGGTTTTAAACTGAAAGAGGGGAGATTGAGATGAGATCTGAGGAAGAAATTGTTGGCTGTGAGGGTGGTGAGAGCCTGGCCCAGGTTGCCCAGAGCAGCTGTGGCTGCCCCCTCCCTGGCAGTGTTGAAGGCCAGGTTGGATGGGGCTTGGAGCAACCTGGTCTAGTGGAAGGTGTCCCTGCCACGCCAGAAGGACAACTGTCCCCCTGCCCATCACCCAGAGCTGGGCGGGGGTCCCTCCCCTGCTTTGGGGGTGACAGGCTGGGGGGAGGCTTTTCCTCTCCACCCAACACCCCCTCGCCCCCAGGGTGGGGTGTAGACAAGGCTGGGGACAGGCGGTGGGGCAGGGACTGGGCACCCCTGGGGACACAGGAGGGGCAGGATGGTGCCCCTGGGAAGGGGTGTCCCGGTGGCAGTGCTGGGGCAGGTGGGATGAGGTGTCCCTGCACCCACACATGCTTGAGCGTGGGTTTGCCACCCTCTGCCCTGGGGACACCTGGCAGTGGGGACGGGGGTCCCGTGGGACAGGGGGCTACCTTTGGGGTGGTCCTGGGTGCCACGGAAGGGATAAAACCCAGGGACATCGGGGGGGGGGGGGTCAACTCTTGGCTTTAGTGGGGTCAGGGCATTGTCCCCTCCACCTCCTGCTCTCCCCTGGCATCATCCCCATCTCTGCCCCAAAATACCCTGCGGGGGGGGGGGGGTTTTGCCCCGCTCCACCCCCGCCCCAGCAGAGCTGTTGTACCTGCAGACGTGGGAAATCATTTTCCCAATCGCTGAGGATTTGTCTCTCTTTTTTTTTTTTGAGAACAGCTTGTACCGACCTTGCGATAAAAACAAGGCTCCGGGTTCCTCTGGGTGTTGTTTTCTGTTCTTTTTCTGTTCCCAGGATAAATGTCAGTGAAAATGGAAATGCTTCTCTCTGTTCCGCCCGTTTTCTTCCCTCCCTGAAAGGTTCTCGAGCACGCTGAGGAAAACAGCAGAAAAATCAGAGAGGGGGTGGGGAAAAACACCCCAAATTTGCTGAATTTGAGCGTTCTCGTGTTTATTTCCACACGTACGTCAGCCATCGTCTTTGGAAGGTCATGGAGAACAGGAGAGGTGGCATGGTCTAGTTGCCATGGTGGTGTCAGGGCAAGGGTTGGACTCGATGAGCCCAGAGGGCTCTTCCAACCTCATTGATTCTGGGATTCTGTGACTGGAGGAAGGCCAATGTCACTCCACTCTTCAAAAAGGGGAAGAAGAAGGACCCAGGAACCCACAGACTGGTCCTCCATCCCTGGAAAGGTGATGGAGCAGCTCATTCTGGATGCCATCTCGAAGCACGTGGAGGAAAAGGAGGTTATCAAGGGTAGTCAACATGGATTCACCAAGGGGAAATCATGCTTGAGCAATCTGATGGCCTTGGATGAGGACATGGCCAGCTGGGCAGACAAGGGGAGAGCAGTGGATGTTGTCTACCTTGACTTCAGCAAGGCTTTGGGCACTGTCTCCCATAATATCCTCATAGGAAAGCTCAGGATTGGGTTGGATGAGGGTTAGCCAGCGGTGTTCCCCAGGGTCAGCACTGGGTCCAGTCTTGTTCAACTCATTCATCAATGACCTGGATGAAGGGACACGGTGTACCCTCAGTCAGTTTGTGGTGACACCAAACTGGGAGGAGTGGCCAACACCCCAGCAGGCCGTGCTACCATTAGCAAGACCTGGCCAGGCTGGAGAGCTGGGGGAGAGGAACCTCTTGGAGTTCAACCAAGGCAAGAGTAGGGTCCTGCACCTCGGGAGGAATAACCCCACGCACCGGTACAGGCTGGGGGTGATCTACTGGAGAGCAGCTCTGCAGAGAAGGACCTGGGAGTTCTGGTGGACACCAAGTTCCCCATGAGCCAACAATGTGCCCTTGGGGCCAGGAAGGCCAATGGTGTCCTGGGGTGCGTGAGGAAGAGTGTGGGCAGCAGGTCAAGGGAGGTTCTCCTGCCCTTCTACACGGCCCTGGTGAGGCCACACCTGGAGTAACTGTGGGCAGTTCTGGGCCCCCCAGTTCAAGAAAGGCCAGGAAGTACTGGAGAGAGTCCAGCGGAGGGTCCGGAGATGGTCAGAGGGCTGGAGCATCTCTGCTGCGAGGAGAGGCTGAGGGAGCTGGGGCTGTTCAGCTGGAGAAGAGCAGACTGAGGGGGGATCTTATCAATGCTCACAGATACCTCAGGGGGGTGTCAAGGGGATGGGGCCAGACTCTTCTCAGTGGTGCCCAGCGACAGGACAAGGGGCAACGGGCACAAACTGAACCATGGGAAGTTCCATCTGAATATGAGGAAGAACTTCTTTGGTGTGAGGGTGCCAGAGCCCTGGCACAGGCTGCCCAGGGAGGGGGGAGTCTCCTTCTCTGGAGATATTCAAACCCGCCTGGACACGACCCTGTGCAACGTGCTCTGGGTGACCCTGCTTGGGCAGGGGTTGGGCTGGGTGATCTCCAGAGGGCCCTTCCAACCCCAACCACTCTGGGATGCTGTGATGCATTTCAGTGCAGGAGCAAAAGCTGGGGCTGTAAACTGACCAGCATGGAGCTCCCAAACACGATGCTCTGCTCTCCTGCTGACGGGGACCATCCCTCACCCCCAGCACCCTGCAGCAGCAGCTGCCCTGACACCACCTGGAGCACCCAGCCTTCAGCCCCCACCTCCTCCCTGCCCGGACGTGGCTGCCCAGCACTTATTCATGGTGCACGGGGTGGTGGATGCACGCAGAGGGGTGCTTGGGAATCACACAGAATGAATGAGGTTGGAAGAGCCCTCTGGGCTCATCGAGTCCAACCATTGCCCTGACACCACCATGGCAACTAGACCAGGGCACTAAGTGCCGTGTCCAGTGTTGTCTTAAACCCCTCCAGAGATGGTGACTCCACCACCTCCCTGGGCAGCCCCTTCCAATGCCTAATGACCCTTGCTGAGAAGAAATGCTTCCTAATGTCCAACCTGACCCTCCCCTGGCCAAGCTTGAGGCTGTGTCCTCTTGTCCTATCGCTGGTTGCCTGGGAGAAGAGGCCGACTCCCACTTCACTACAACCTCCCTTCAGGTAGTTGTAGACTGCACTAAGGTCACCTCTGAGCCTCCTCTTCTCCAGGCTAAACACCCCCAGCTCCCTCAGCCGTTCCTCGCAGGTCAGACCCTCCAGACCCTTCACCGGCTTGGTCGCCCTCCTCTGGACTCGCTCCAACACCTCAACATCTCTCTTGAAGTGCGGGGCCCAGAACTGGACACAGGATTCAAGGTGCGGCCTCACCAGTGCCCAGTACAGAGGGACGATCACTTCCCTAGACTGGTGGTGGGAAGGCAGAGTGTGGCTCGGTCCCCAGGACCGTCCCGGTGTGCTGGGCTGAGCTGCTGGGGTATCTCCGGCGGGAGGAAGCCTTGCGTGCACAGCGAGGGAGCTAATTGCTGTCTGGGAGCTCTGAGCACAGGGCGGCTCGATGCTGAGCCCTTTTGTAGGGGAAGTATCCGCAGAACAAATTGCTTCGTATCGGCAAATACATCTCCATTAGCGCTGGAATTGGTACCCTGCACAGCGAGCGCTCGAGGACAATGCGCGGCTATTCAGAGCCGGAGAAATTCAATCCCGTGGCTCGGGAGGCCCCGCGGAAGCTGAAAGCCAGGCTTGTTTCACATTCAAGCCGCAGATACTGCTCCGAGGGCATGTAACTGGAACGATGCCTTTGAAACCCCGGCAGCGCTTCGTCTTCTTGACAAGAAATAAAGACACACGGCCCGTGTCAGCGCCGGGGATTGCCGTGAGCTCCATCAGAAGGGGGTTTGCTGCTCCTAACGCGGAATCACACGTAGGAATGGGAAGGATTTGTAGGAGATGCTGTGTCGGACCGTCCCAGGAGCCTACTTCCAGCCGGGAGGTCGGGGTAAGGTGCGAGTCCAGAGGAGGGTGACCAAGCTGGGGAAGGGTCTGGAGGGTCTGAGCTGCGAGGAACGGCTGAGGGAGCTGGGGGTGTTTAGCCTGGAGAAGAGGAGGCTCAGAGGTGACCTTAGTGCAGTCTACAACTACCTGAAGGGAGGTTGTAGTGGAGTGGGAGTCGGCCTCTTCTCCCAGGCAACCAGCGATAGGACAAGAGGACACAGCCTCAAGCTTGCCAGGGGAGGGTCAGGTTGGACATTAGGAAGCATTTCTTCTCAGCAAGGGTCATTAGCCATTGGAAGGGGCTGCCCAGGGAGGTGGTGGAGTCACCATCTCTGGAGGGGTTTAAGAAAAGCCTGGACATGGCACTTAGTGCCCTGGTCTAGTTGCCATGTTGGTGTCAGGGCAACGGTTGGACTTGATGATCCCAGAGGGCTCTTCCAACCTCAATTCTGTGATCCTTTGGATGCACCTGGAGAAGATTTCTTGGTGGATCTCGCTGGCCATCACCAGGCCCTCGCTCCTGCACCATGGCCCAGGTCTAACGTCTGTGTCTACCCTTGAGGCGCCCACCCCACAGAGCTCCAGCAGCCAGGCTCAGCACCAGCTCCACGGGGGTCTGAGCCTCGTGGGACCTCAGCAGGAGCAGGGCAGCGTGTGGAGGAGGTGGAGGTGGCCTTGGAGCTGGATGGGTGTTGGAGGGCTTGGAGGGTGCTGCGTTCTTAATGATGAGGTCCTAACATGGGCTGGGAGCCATGAGCAACCCACAGAGCAGCTCGGGTGGGTGTCCACAGCGAGCACAGGCGTTCACATCGGGTGGACGGAGAAACCATTCCACCACTGAGCAGTGGTTGTGCTGTCTCCATCCTTGGAGCTGGCTCAGATGAAGCCCTGGCCTGACTCACCTTTGAGCAGGAGGTTGAACCAGAGACCTGGAGTCACCCAGCAGTGCCCACCCACCGATGCCCACCCAGCATCCCTTATGCCCACAGGACTTTGGGTTTGCTTTAGGAGGTCAGAAACCCTGGGATGCTTGCGAACGGTTGGGCTCGATGATCTTAAGGGTCCTTTCCAACCAAAATGATTCTGTGGTCCTGTGCTTCTATGAAACCTGCTGAGAAACCTCCTCAAGACGTGCCATGAGAGCCAAAACTCTGCCCTTCAGGATCCTCTGCCTTCGGCATCTCCGAACCAGTTGCCCATTTTCACGGCACCCACCTGAAGGTCACATCCTCCTGCCATCTGTGCAATGTCCCTCACCGCGGGTGAGATCCCGTAGCCCTTGGCTGCTCATGAACCAACCCAGAAATCCCCTGGCTCCTCAAGGTGCCAGCCCAGCCCTCCTGGGTGCTTCCAAGCAAGAGCGAGCAGGGATTTAATCTGGAACAAAATCCCCCAAACGGAGCATTGGCCTCTTCTCCCGGGCAGCCAGCGACAGGACAAGAGGACACAGCCTCAAGCTTCGCCAGGGGAGGGTCAGGTTGGCCATTAGGAAGCATTTCTTCTCAGCAAGGGTCATTAGCCATTGGAAGGGGCTGCCCAGGGAGGTGGTGGAGTCACCATCTCTGGAGGGGTTTAAGAAAAGCCTGGACATGGCACTTAGTGCCCTGGTCTAGTTGCCATGGTGGTGTCAGGGCAATGGTTGGACTTGATGATCCCAGAGGGCTCTTCCAACCTCATTGATTCTGTGATTCTGTGTGATTTTTAATGCAATGCATCAAAATATTCCAGCAGCAGTGGAAGCGTTCCACCAGGCTATTTAAATTCCTCAGCACTTGTGAAACTCCTGGGGCTTCACACGCTGAGAGGAGGAACCGAGTCTCCTGGGGAGAGAGCCCAAGCGCCCGTGCTGCCGTTGGCAGGAGGACTCTCAGAAGCTGCTTGGATACGGGGATGAGTTTGCTCTTGAGGAGAAAATAGTACAGACGTGGAGCAGGGAAAAAACACGTCTCAAATACCAGGAGTAACATCTGGGTAGGGGAAAGAGCCTGGCATCACGGCGGCCGCACGGGAGGATGCAGAGGGGGTTTCATTAGACGTTGGGTTGCCCAGGGAGGTGGTGGAGTCACCGTCTCTGGAGGGGTTTAAGAAAAGCCTGGACATGGCACTTAGTGCCCTGGTCTAGTTGCCATGGTGGTGTCAGGGCAATGGTTGGACTCGATGAGCCCAGAGGGCTCTTCCAACCTCATTGATTTGGTGATTCTGTGGGTCGAGAGCAGGTTGGGTGCCCATGGCAACTAGACCAGGGCACTAAGGGCCATGTCCAGGCTTTTCTTAAACCCCTCCAGAGATGGTGACTCCACCACCTCCCTGGGCAGCCCCTTCCAATGTCGAGGTGACGAGAACCATCTCACGGCCAGTTTCCCCCTCCAGGATCCAGGCTGCTGGGAGGAAATCAAATAATGACGTGGAATTAAAAATAAAAGAGCAAGAGCGACAAATAAAATCACTGAGTTGAAGGATTGAGGCTTTGCCCACCCTTGGACTGGCACCAGGAGAAGGTGGGTGAGCACGGGGATGGCTCCCAGGCCTCAGGTGTCCCATAGAAGGTCCTTTGTGCTCCAAAAACCCAGCCAGAGCATGAATACATCATTAAACCTGAGACTAGGGATGGAAATAGGGATTAGATTCAAGTGATGGTCCTTAAAATAATCCTGAATTAGCCCTGGCTCTACTAGCAGCTCTTGGGATTAAATTAGGGCCGGTCTTTGCAGGTCTGGGCCTCAGTTTCCCCCTCTGGACAAGGCAGGGAGAGGATCTCGTGTAATCGATACGATCTGCTGCCTGTTTGTGTAGCCCACGGGGACATTAATCCTTCGCAAGGCTCGTGAAGAGCACCCAAAATAGCTCCTTTGGGTGCAAAATCTCATTGTGTGAAGCCGAGCTCGTGGGTTTGGGTGTGGGTTGGCACCATGGAGCGGGTGCGGGATGTGGGTACCCGCTGAGGGGTGCTGCAGAGCCTGTGGGCCCCAGAGGTGCTCCTGGGTTCACCTGGGTTCAACGTCGGATGGATGTCCTTCCCCAGGGTCCCTCCTGGCACTTCAGTGACTATTGTCCTGCTCCCTCAGCCTCTCCTCGCAGCAGAGATGCTCCAGCCCTCTGACCATCTCCGGACCCTCCGCTGGACTCTCCCCAGTAGCTCCTGGTCTCTCTGGAACTGGGGGGCCCAGAACTGCACACAGTTACTCCAGGTGTGGCCTCACCAGGGCAGTGTAGAGGGGGAGAAGAACCTCCCTCGACCTGCTGCCCACACTCTTCCTCACGCACCCCAGGACACCAGGGTCCAGTGCTGCCCAGTATCCCTGGGGCAGGGACCAGTGCTGCCCAGTACCCCCGGGGCAGGGACCAGTGCTGCCCAGTATCCCCGGGGCAGGGACCAGTGCTGCCCAGTACCCCCGGGCAGGGATCAGTGATGCCCAGTATCCCCGGGTCAGGGACCACTCTGCCCAGTACCCCTGGGGCAGGGACCAGTGCTGCCCAGTATCCCCGGGGCAGGGACTCGCCCGCGGATCAGCGCTGCCCAGTACCACCCAGTACCACCCAGTACCACCCAGTACCGCCCAGTACCACCCAGTACCACCCGGTGCCCCCCGGTGCCGTCCGCCGCCCCCTGACCGCGGCGGTGGGGGGGTGTCAGGGCCCTCGGGTCCCCCCCGGAGCCGCAGCCCCGGGGCAGATGCGGAGCCCCCCGACCCCCCCCCGGGGGCGGCCCCGGCCCCCGCCCGGCCCCGCGGAGCCGCAGCGGCACCGCCCCCCCCTCCGCCCGCCCCGCCCGCGCTGCGCCGGGCTCGGTGACAGCCCCGATCGGTGCCAGCCCCGATCGGTGACAGCCCCGACCGGAGCCAGCCTCGCTGAGAGCACCGGGAGGCTCCGCACCGAGCGCCGGGAGCGGCGGCGGCGGCCCCCCGGTGCCCGCAGGCCCCCCCCCCGGTGCCCGCAGCCCCCCGCCCGCCTGGCTGGGCTACCGAAGCATGCGGAGCCATGGGCCAGGGCTGCGGACACTCCATCCTGTGCCGGAGCCAGCCCTACCAGGCGGCGGCCACTGACCTGTGAGTCCCCTCCCGTTGGCACCGGGGATGGGGAGAGGGGGGGGACACCGCGCAGAGAGGGAGGGATGCGCCGGGGGGGGGGATGCCGGGTGCTCCGGGGGTGGTGCTGGGTGACGCTGGGTGCTCCGGGCGTGATGCTGGGTGATGCTGCGTGTTCTCAGGGCGATGCTCGGTGATGCTGGGTACTCTGGGAGGGATGCTGGGTGATGCTGGGTGATGCTGGGTGCTCCGGGGGTGATGCTCGGTGATGCTGCGTGCTCTGGGGATGATGCTCGGTGATGCTGGGTACTCTGGGAGGGATGATGGGTGCTCCAGGGGTGGTGCTCGGTGATGCTGGGTGATCCAGGGGTGATGCTCGGTGATGCTGGGTGCTCCAGGGGCGACACTGGGTGCTCCAGGGGTGATGCTCCATGATTCTGTGTGCTTTGGGGGTGATGCCCGGTGACGCTGGGTGCTCCAGGGGCGATGCTTGGTGATGCTGGGTGCTCTGGGGGCGATGCTGGGTGATCCAGGGGTGACTCTCGGTGATGCTGGGTGCTCCAGGGGTGATGCCCAGTGATTCTGGGTGCTCTGGAGGTGATGCTCAGTGATGCTGGGTGTTCTGGGGGTGATGCTCGGTGATGCTGGGTGCTCCAGGGGTGATGCCCAGTGATTCTGGGTGCTCTGGAGGTGATGCTCAGTGATGCTGGGTGTTCTGGGGGTGATGCTTGGTGATGCTGGGTGCTCCAGGGGTGACACTCAGTGATGCTGGGTGCTCCAGGGGTGATGCTCAGTGACGCTGGGTGCTCTGGGGGTGATGCTGGGTGCTCCAGGGGTGATGCTCAGTGATGCTGGGTGCTCTGGGGGTGACGCTCAGTGATGCTGGGTGCTCTGGGAGTGACGCTGGGAGATCCAGGAGTGATGCTGGGTGCTCCAGGGGTGATGCTCAGTGACACTGGGTGCTCTGGGGGTAATGCTGGGTGCTCCAGGGGTGATGCTCAGTGATGCTGGGTGTTCTGGGGGTGATGCTCAGTGATGCTGGGTGCTCCAGGGGTGATGCTGGGTGCTCCAGGGGTGACGCTCGGTGATACTGGGTGCTCCAGGGGTGATGCTGGGTGAAGGAGCGAGGGAGATATTGGCGAGAGGGGAGGCAGGGAAAAGTTCCTGCTGCCTGACAGCTGGCAGCGAGGGGGTGGCAGGGGGATGCCAAGCAGCTGTGACCTCCCCATTTCTCTGCTAGCCACCTGTGCTAGCCCAGGGCAGGTCATGGAGGGCTGGTGTGACCAGCATCTCCCTGGTTCCCGAGCCACCCTCACCCCGTGGCACTTCCCCACGGGGGCGGAAGGCTCCTGGCCTGGTGGTGGGCTACGGGGGGGCCCGGGTGGCTTCGTGAAATGCAGGTCAGGCCTCTGAATCGTGACCTCTGAATCGTGATGTCAGCAGCTCCACGCAGGGCAAGAGATGCCACCACCTCCCCCTGCACACCCACCGACACAACAGGGCTGGGGGTCCCAGGTACCAGGAGATCCTGGGTGCTCCCAGTCCCTTTGTGGGTGCTCTGCCTCTGGGTACCAGGATGCTCCCAGTCCCTTTGTGGGTGCTCTGCCTCCGGGTACCAGGAGATCCTGGGTGCTCCCAGTCCCTTTGTGGGTGCTCTGCCTCCGGGTACCAGGAGATCCTGGGTGCTCCCAGTTCCTTTGTGGGTGCTCTGCCTCTGGGTACCAGGAGATCCTGGGTGCTCCCAGTCCCTTTGTGGGTGCTCTGCCTCCGGGTACCAGGATGCTCCCAGTCCCTTTGTGGGTGCTCTGCCTCCGGGTACCAGGAGATCCTGGGTGCTCCCAGTCCCTTTGTGGGTGCTTTGCCTCTGGGTACCAGGATGCTCCCAGTCCCTTTGTGGGTGTTCTGCCTCCGGGTACCAGGAGATCCTGGGTGCTCCCAGTCCCTTTGTGGGTGCTCTGCCTCCGGGTACCTGGATGCTCCCAGTCCCTTTGTGGGTGCTCTGCCTCCGGGTACCAGGATGCTCCCAGTCCCTTTGTGGGTGTTCTGCCTCCGGGTACCAGGAGATCCTGGGTGCTCCCAGTCCCTTTGTGGGTGCTTTGCCTCTGGGTACCAGGATGCTCCCAGTCCCTTTGTGGGTGTTCTGCCTCCGGGTACCAGGAGATCCTGGGTGCTCCCAGTCCCTTTGTGGGTGCTCTGCCTCTGGGTACCAGGATGCTCCCAGTCCCTTTGTGGGTGCTCTGCCTCCGGGTACCAGGAGATCCTGGGTGCTCCCAGTCCCTTTGTGGGTGCTCTGCCTCTGGGTACCAGGAGATACTGGATGCTCCCAGTCCCTTTGTGGGTGCTCTGCCTCCGGGTACCAGGAGATCCTGGGTGCTCCCAGTCCCTTTGTGGGTGCTCTGCCTCCGGGTACCAGGATGCTCCCAGTCCCTTTGTGGGTGCTCTGCCTCTGGGTACCAGGAGATCCTGGATGCCACCTTCCAGGGGTGCTGATGCCCCTACACTGCCGTGGGTGCTGGGTGCCATCCCCTCTTCAGGCAGCATCCTCCCCCCCACCCCTCCTGGCTCGCTGTAGGGTGCTGGGTGCTCTTTGTTCCCTGCAGCGATCCTGCCACGTGTCCCCGTGTCCTTTTCTTTGAGCAAAGCACACAAAGGTCTCCAAATGCCACGAGAAAGGGAGAAACTGGGCGCAGCTGGGCAGGCTGTGCCCCCCCCCCGAGGTGCCCAGGGCAGGAGGGCTGAGCCGAGCTGCGTCAGGATTTAACCCCGTGTCCTTCCCAGGGGGTGTTTGTCCCCGTTCCCGCGCACCCTGCGGGGTGTAGAGGGGTGGGAGGGCTTCCCGAGAGCTTCCAGATGGTGCCCGTGCCCGTGCCCCCCGCTGCCCCTTCCGCGAGGGCCGGGGTCACTCGGTGGGGCTGGGGTCCCTCGGTGGGGTCAGGATCCCTCAGTGGGGCTGGGATCCCTCGGTGGGGCTGGGATCCCTCTGTGGGACCGGGATCCCTCGGTGGGGTTGGGGTCCCTCGGTGGATCTGTGATCCCTCCATGGGGCTGGGGTCCCTCAGTGGGGTTGGGGTCCCTCGGTGGGGCTGAGATCCCTCGGCCGGGGTCCCTCGATGGGGCCGGGATCCCTCCATGGGGCCAGGATCCCTCGGTGGGGTTGGGATCCCTCGGTGGGGTTGGGGTCCCTCGGTGGGGCTGGCATCCCTCCATGGGGCTGGGGTCCCTCAGTGGGGCTGGGATCCCTCGGTGGGGCCGGGGTCCCTCGGCTGGGGTCCCTCCACGGGACTGGGGTCCCTCGATGGGGCTGGGGTCCCTCCATGGGATTGGGGTCCCTCCGTGGGGCCGCGTCCCCCCCGTGCGCGGTCGCTGGGCTCTGCGGTACCGCAGGTGACAGCGGCGGGTGACAGCGGCGGGTGACAGCGGCGGTGACAGCCACTCAAGCGCCACGTTGCCTTATCCAGGTCACGCTTTAACCCATTTCCTCCTCCCCGTCCCTCGGGGGGACGCGCGGTCCCCGTTAGCGGCGTGTGACCCCGTTAGCGGCGGGCGGGACGTCGGGGTGCCCCGAGCTGCTGCTCTGCCGGGCTCTGACAGCAGCAGGGGCTGGGGACAAGTGGACCCCGATGGTGTGTCCCCACGTCAGTGCCAGGACCCCAATGGTGTGTCCCCAGATTGATGCCAGGACCTCGATGGTGTGTCCCCAGGTCAATGACAGGACCCTGATGGTGTGTCCCCAGATTGATGCCAGGACCCCAACGGTGTGTCCCCAGGTCAATGCTGGGACATTGATGGTGTGTCCCCAGGTCGATGCCAGGAACCCAATGGTGTGTCCCCAGGTCAATGCTGGGACCCTGACAGTGTGTCCCCAGGTCAATGCCAGGACCATGACGGTGTGTCCCCAGGTCAATGCTGGGACCTCGATGGTGTGTCCCCAAGATGATGCCAGGACCCCAACGGTGTGTCCCCAGGTCAACGTCAGGACCCCAATAGTCTGTCCCCAGATCAATTGCAGGACCCCAATGGTGTGTCCCCAGGTCAGTACTGGGACCTCGATGGTGTGTCCTCAAATTGATGCCAGGACCCCAACGGTGTGTCCCCAGGTCAATGCCAGGACCCCAACGGTGTGTCCCCACGTCAACATCAGGACCCCGATGGTGTGTCCCCAGGCCAATACTGGGACCTTGATGGTGTGTCCTCAAGTTGATGCCAGGACCCCAACGGTGTGTCCCCAGGTCAATGCTGGGACCTCGATGGTGTGTCCCCAAGATGATGCCAGGACCCCAATGGTGTGTCCCCAGGTCAATGCTGGGACCCTGACAGTGCGTCCCCAGGTCAATGCCAGGACCATGACGGTGTGTCCCCAGGTCAATGCTGGGACATTGATGGTGTGTCCCCAAGATGATGCCAGGACCCCAATGGTGTGTCCCCAGGTCAACGTCAGGACCCCAATAGTCTGTCCCCAGATCAATTGCAGGACACCAATGGTGTGTCCCCAGGTCAGTACTGGGACCTTGATGGTGTGTCCTCAAGTTGATGCCAGGACCCCGATGGTGTGTCCCCAGGTCAATGCCAGGACACCGACGATGTGTCCCCATGTCAATGCCAGGACCTCAACGGTGTGTCCCCAGGTCAATACCAGGACCTCGATGGTGTGTCCCCAAGATGATGCCAGGACCCCGACGGTGTGTCCCCAGATTGATGTCAAGACCCCAATGGAGTGTCCCCAGGTCAATGCTGGGACCTCAATGGTGTGTCCCCAGGTCAACGTCAGGACCCCAATAGTCTGTCCCCAGACTGATGCCAGGACCCCAATGGTGTGTCCCCAGGTCAATGCTGGGACCCCAATGGTGTGTCCCCAAGATGATGCCAGGACCCCAAAGGTGTGTCCCCAGGTCAATGCTGGGACCTCGATGGTGTGTCCCCAAGATGATGCCAGGACCCCAATGGTGTGTCCCCAGGTCAATGCTGGGACCCTGACAGTGTGTCCCCAGATCAATTGCAGGACACCAATGGTGTGTCCCCAGGTCAATACCAGGACCTCGATGGTGTGTCCTCAAGTTGATGCCAGGACCCCAATGGTGTGTCCCCAGGTCAATGCTGGGACCTCGATGGTGTGTCCCCAGGTCAATGCCAGAACCCCGACGGTGTGTCCCCAGGTCAATACCAGGACCTCGATGGTGTGTCCCCAAGATGATGCCAGGACCCCGACGGTGTGTCCCCAGGTCAATGCCAGGAACCCGATGGTGTGTCCCCAAGATGATGCCAGGACCCCGACGGTGTGTCCCCAGGTCAATGCCAGGAACCCGATGGTGTGTCCCCAGATTGATGTCAAGACCCCAATGGAGTGTCCCCAGGTCAATGCTGGGACCTCAATGGTGTGTCCCCAGGTCAACGTCAGGACCCCAATAGTCTGTCCCCAGATCAACTGCAGGACCCCGATGGTGTGACCCCAGATTGATGCCAAGACCCCAATGGTGTGTCCCCAGATTGATGCCAGGACCCCAATGGTGTGTCCCCAGGCCAATGCCAGGACCCCAATGGCATGTCCCCATCAAGGCTCGTGCGAGGGCCATGTGCGATGCACCATCCCTGTGTCACCTCCCTCACACACCCACCCGGGAGCCGCTTCCTCCAGGGTGCCAGCCCAGGGGGTGCCCAGTGGAGCAGCAGATGGCATGAGGTGACACTCATGATGCTGCTGATGTCCCTCCTGCCAGGGCAGCGGTGGTGGCAGAGATGTGACATCCATGGGGACTCTTTACCACATAGCTGGGCAAGCTGGCACAGGGCCGGGCAAGCTAGCACATGGCTGGGCAAGCTGGCATGTGGCTGGGCAAGATGGCACATGGCTGGGCAAGCTGGTACGTGGCTGGGCAATCTGGCACACGGCTGGGCAAGCTAACACATGGCCAGGCAAGCTGGTGTATGGATGGGCAAGCTAGCACATGGCCAGGCAAACTGGCACATGAGTGGGCAAGCTGTCATGTGTTTGGGCAAGCTGGCATGTGGCTGGGCAAGCTGGCATATGGCCGGGCAATCTAGCACATGGCTGGGCAAGCTAGCACATGGCTGGGCAAGCTGACACGCGGCCGGGCAAGCTGGCACATGACTGGGCAAGCTGGCATGTGGCTGGGCAAGCTAGCATGCAGCCAGGCAAGCTGGTGCGTGGCTGGGCAAGCTGGCACGTGGCTGGGCAATCTAGCACATGGCTGGGCAAGCTGGAACACGGCTGGGTAAGCTAGCACATAGCCGGGCAAACTGGCACGTGGCTGGGCAAGCTGGCATATGGCCGGGCGAGCTGGCAAGCAGCAGGGCAAGCTGGCACGTGACTGGGCAATCTAGTACATGGCCGGGCAAGCTGGCAAGCAGCTGGGCAATCTAGCACATGGCCAGGCAAGCTGGCATATGGCTGGGCAAGCTGGCATATTGCCAGGCAAGCTGGCACAGCGTTGGGCAAACTGGCACGTGGCCGGGCAATCTAGCACATGGCTGGGCAAGCTGGCAAATGGCCAGGCAAACTTGCACGTGGCTGGGCAAGCTGGCACGTGGCTGGGCAAGCTGGCATATGGCCAGGCAATATAGCACATGGCTGGGCAAACTGGAACACGGCTGGGCAAGCTGGCGTATGGCTGGGCAAGCCGGCACGTGGCTGGGCAAGCTGGCACATGGCTGGGCAAGCTGGCATATGGCCGGGCAAGCTAGCACATGGCTGGGCAAGCTGGAACACGGCTGGGCAAGCTGGCACATGGCCAGGCAAGCTGGCACGTGGCTCGGCAAGCTGGCACACGACTGGGCAAGCTGGCATATGGCTGGGCAAGCTGTCCTGCTTCCCCTCCTCCTCCGAGCCCGGGCCCCGCTCGCCCTTTTGTCTCCTTCCCGGCTCCCACGTGGCTCGCCCGGAGCTGGGCTGATGCCAGCCGTGCGGGCACGGCCCGGGGCTGCGGGGACTTGCTGCGTGTCCGGCTTTGTCCTGCGCTGTCCCCGCTGATGGATGGGGCTGGGGGAGCTGCGGGGGGGGGAGATGCTTTGTCTGTGCGGTGGCTCCATCCGCAGGGTGTGGGCGATGGGGAGCGGGTGCCAGGGTGCCAGGCACCTCAGACCCCCCCCTCCGAGGTGCCACCCCAGTGGGTGGGGGTCTCCTGCCTGGCAGCGATGGGTGACAGCCCCATGTGCTGGTTTGAAGGGGCTGGAGACGGGGTGGGGGGTGTTCAGCTGGTCCTCGGGCAGCCGTTGCCAGTCCGTGGTGGTCCATGCCACCATGGCATCCCCGGGCACCAGGAAGGTGTCCCCAAACCTTGGCACCCTCCGCAGCATCCTCTGGCTGAGGGTTGGCTCAGAAATGTCCCCGGGGGGGGGTTATGTGGCAGCAGCCACCCTGGGTCCTGCTCCTGTCCCCAAACCCTGCGCTGGGGGGTGCGGGGATGGGGCTGGGGGGTGCAGGGTTGGGGTTGGTGGGTGCAGTGTTGGGGCTGGGGGGTGCGGGGATGGGGCTGGGGGGTGCAGGGATGAGGCAGGGGGTGCAGGGCTGGGGCAGGAGGGTGCAGGGCTGGGTTGGGGGGTGCAGGGATGGGGCTGGGGGGTGCAGGGCTGGGAGGTGCAGGGCTGGGGCTGGGGGGTGCAGGGCTGGAGCTGGGGGGTGCAGGGCTGGGGCTGGGGGGTGCAGGGTGGTCTGGGGGGTGCAGGGTTGGGGCTGGGGGTGCAGGGATGGAGCTGGGGGTGCAGGGCTGGGGCAGGGGGTGCAGGGGTGGGGTTGGGGTGCAGGGATGGGGCTGGGGGTGCAGGGTTGGAGTTGGGGAGTGCAGGGATGGGGCAGGGGGTGTAGGGTTGGGGCTGGGGGGTGCAGGGTTGGGCAGGAGGGTGCAGGGATGGGTTGGGGGGTGCAGGGGTGGGGGGTGCAGGGTTGGGCTGGGGGTGCTGGGTTGGAGCTGGGGGGTGCAGGGTTGGGGCTGGGGGTGCAGGGCTGGAGCTGGGGGGCGCAGGGATGAGGCAGGGGGTGCAGGGGTGGGGTTGGGGGTGCAGGGCTGGGGCTGGGGGGTGCAGGGCTGGGGCAGGGGGGTGCAGGGTGGTCTGGGGGGTGCAGGGTTGGGGCTGGGGGTGCAGGACTGGGTGGGGGGGTGCAGGGTTGGGGCTGGGGGTGCAGCGTTGGAGCTGGGGGTGCAGGGTTGGGGCTGGGGGTGCAGGGATGGAGCTGGGGGGTGCAGGGCTGGGGCAGAGGGGTGCAGGGTTGGGGCTGGGGGGTGCAGGGTTGGGGTTGGTGGGTGCAGGGCTGGGGTTGGGGGTGCAGGGCTGGGGCAGGGGGGCGCAGGGATGAGGCAGGGGGTGCAGGGGTGGGGTAGGGGGGTGCAGGGCTGGGGCTGGGGAGTGCAGGGATGGGGCAGGGGGGTGCAGGGCTGGGCGAGGAGAACCTCGCAGCGTGTTCCTTCACCCCCCGCGCCCTCCCCTCGCAGGGTGAGGTGGAAAACCATCACACTGGGGAGGGAAACCGCCACCAGCTGCCGGTGCAGCCCCGTGGCAGCAGCGATGAGGGAGGCAGAAGCCTCTAATCGCTTCCCAGCCCGTTATTCGCTTCCCCGTTGGAGCTGGGTGACTCAGAAGACACCCAGGAGCTATTTATAACGCTCATGTGAAAGGCGAAGGGTGGGGGAAGGTTTTTCTTCACCCCCCCTTTGGGTGGTGGAGTCACCATCTCTGGAGGGGTTTAAGACAAGCCTGGACATGGCACTTAGTGCCCTGGTCTAGTTGCCATGGTGGTGTCAGGGCAATGGTTGGACTCGGTGAGCCCAGAGGGCTCTTCCAACCTCATTGATTCTGGGATCCTGTGGCCCTGGGGATACTGGGAGCCACAGCCTGGGGACACGAGCCCTGGCTGGGCTGGCTGGCACCCAGCCTGGCTGCGAGGGCACCCCGCCAAGTGGTGGCATCGATCGGGTGAGGACGGCAGCGTGCGTTTGGGGACGGGGCCAGCGGCGGCTCAGTGCTGGGGGGAGACATGGCTCAGCAGGGGCTGGGGGGCGACTTGGTCCTCGGTGTGATCGTCCAGGGGACACGGGGGACATGGGGGACACGGGGGACATGGGGGACATGGGGGACACGGGGGACACGGGGGACACGGGGGACATGGGGGACACGGGGGACACAGGGGACACGGGAGACATCGGGGGACATCGGGGACACGGGGGACATGGGGGACACGGGGGACATGGGGGACATGGGGGACACGGGGGACACGGGGGACATGGGGGACATGGGGGACATCGGGGACATGGGGGACACGGGGGACACGTGGGACACGGGGGACATGGGGGACATGGGGGACACGGGGGACATGGGGTACATGGGGGACATGGGGGACACAGGGGACATGGGGGACATGGGGGACATTGGGGACACGGGGGACACGGGGGACATGGGGGACACGGGGGACACGGGGGACACCGGGGACACGGGGGACATGGGGGACACGGGGGACATGGGGGACATGGGGAACATGGGGGACACGGGGGACATGGGGGACATCGGGGACATGGGGGACATGGGGACCCCCCCCCAGTCCTTCTGCAGCACCTTGGGGTTCTGGTCTAGGGTTAGAACTATGGCTAATGTTAGGGTTAGGGTTAGATTTAGGGTTAGAGCGAGGCCTAAGCTTGGGTTAGGGTTAGATCTAGGTTCAAGGCTAAATTTAGGATTAGGATTAAGGTTAGAGTTAGGGTTAGAGCTAGGCCTAAGCTTGGGTTAGATCTAGGTTTAAGGCTAAATTTAGGATTAGGATTAAGGTTAGAGTTAGGGTTAGAGCTAGGCCTAAGCTTGGGTTAGGGCTAGATCTAGGTTTAAGGCTAAGTTTAGGATTAGGATTAAGGTTAGAGTTAGGGTTAGAGCGAGGCCTAAGCTTGGGTTAGGGTTAGATCTAGGTTTAAGGCTAAGTTTAGGATTAGGATTAAGGTTAGAGTTAGGGTTAGAGCTAGGCCTAAGCTTGGGTTAGGGTTAGATCTAGGTTTAAGGCTAAGTTTAGGATTAGGATTAAGGTTAGAGTTAGGGTTAGAGCTAGGCCTAAGTTTGGGTTAGGGTTAGATCTAGGTTTAAGGCTAAGTTTAGGATTAGGATTAAGGTTAGAGTTAGGGTTAGAGCGAGGCCTAAGCTTGGGTTAGGGTTAGGTTTAAGGCTAAGTTTAGGATTAGGATTAAAATTGGAGTTAGGGCTAATGTTAGATTTAGGGTGAAGTCTAGGCCTGGGGCTAGGGCTGGGACTAGGTTTAGGGTTGGGGTTCCCAAGATGGGTGCCCTGGGGTTAGGGTTAGGATTGGAGTTAGATCTTAGGGTTGGGGCTAGGACTAGGGGTAGAGTTGGGGTTAGGGTTAAGTCTAGGTTTAGGGTTAGGGCAAGGGGTTGTAGGAGTTGAGCTGCTGAGGGTCGAGCATCCCCCGAGCACCCTAAGGTGCCCTTTGGGTGCTGGGTTCCCTTGGCCAAAGGCGGGACGCGGAGCGGAGGGTGCTGAGGGAAAAGAGGATGGTGGTGGGGGGGGCCGGGGATGAGCTGGGATCGCTGTGCCATCCCTGGTGTATCCCTGGTGTATCCCTGGTGTATCCCTGGTGCATCCCTGGTGTATCCCTGGTGCATCCCTGGCACATTGCTGGTGTATCCCTGGTGCATCCCTTGTGTATCCCTGGCGTGTCACTGGCGCATCCCTGGTGTATCCCTGGTGTATCGCTGGTGCATCGCTGGTGTATCCCTGGCACATCCCTTGTGTATCCCTGGCACGTCCCTTGTGTATCCCTGGCGCATCCCTTGTGTATCCCTGGCGCATCCCTCGTGTATCCCTGGTGCATCCCTTGTGTATCGCTGGTGCATCCCTGGCGTATCGCTGGTGCATCCCTGGTGTATCCCTGGTGCATCCCTTGTGCATCGCTGGTGTATCCCTTGTGTATCCCTGGCGCATCCCTTGTGCATCGCTGGTGTATCCCTTGTGTATCCCTGTCGTATCGCTGGCGCATCCCTTGTGCATCGCTGGTGTATCCCTGGCGTATCCCTGGCGTATTCCTGGCGCACCCCTTGTGTATCGCTGGCGCATCCCTTGTGTATCCCTGGCGTATCGCTGGCGCATCCCTGGTGTATCCCTGGCACATCCCTGGCATATCCCTGGTGTATCCCTTGTGTATCCCTGGTGCATCGCTGGCACATCCCTGGTGCATCGCTGGTGTATCCCTGGCGCATCGCTGGCACATCCCTGGTGCATCGCTGGTGTATCCCTGGCGTATCCCTTGTGTATCCCTGGCGCATCCCTGATGTATCCCTGGCGCATCCCTGATGTATCCCTGGTGCATCGCTGGTGTATCCCTGGTGTATCCCTGGTGTATCGCTGGTGTATCGCTGGTGTATCCCTTGTGCATCCCTGGTGCATCCCTTGTGCATCCCTGGTGTATCCCTGGTGTATCCCTGGCGCATCCCTTGTGTATCCCTGGCGCGTCCCTTGTGCATCGCTGGTGTATGCCTGGTGTATCCCTGGTGTATCACTGGCGCATCCCTTGTGTATCCCTGGCGCATCCCTCGTGTATCACTGGCGCATCCCTTGTGTATCCCTGGCGCATCCCTCGTGTATCCCTGGCGCATCCCTTGTGTATCGCTGGTGCATCCCTGGCGTATCGCTGGCGTATCGCTGGTGTATCCCTGGCGCATCCCTTGTGCATCGCTGGTGTATCCCTTGTGTATCCCTGGTGTATCGCTGGCGCATCCCTTGTGTATCCCTGGCGCATCCCTTGTGCATCGCTGGTGTATCCCTTGTGTATCCCTGGCATATCGCTGGCGCATCTCTGGTGTATCCCTGGCGCATCGCTGGCACATCCCTGGCGCATCGCTGGTGTATCCCTGGCGCATCCCTTGTATATCCCTTGTGCATCGCTGGTGTATCCCTGGCGTATCCCTGGTGTATCGCTGGCGTATCCCTGGTGCATCCCTTGTGTATCGCTGGCGCATCCCTTGTGCATCCCTGGTGTATCCCTGGTGTATCCCTGGCGCATCCCTTGTGTATCTCTGGTGCATCGCTGGTGCATCGCTGGTGCATCGCTGGTGAATCCCTGGCGCATCCCTGGTGCATCCCTTGTGCATCCCTGGTGTATCCCTGGTGTATCCCTGGCGCATCCCTTGTGTATCTCTGGTGCATCGCTGGTGCATCGCTGGTGCATCGCTGGTGAATCCCTGGCGCATCCCTGGTGCATCCCTTGTGCATCCCTGGTGTATCCCTGGTGTATCCCTGGCGCATCCCTTGTGTATCTCTGGTGCATCGCTGGTGCATCGCTGGTGAATCCCTGGTGCATCGCTGGCGCATCCCTTGTGCATCGCTGGTGTATCCCTGGTGCATTGCTGGTGTATCCCTGGTGTATCCCTGGTGTATCGCTGGCACATCCCTTGTGTATCCCTTGTGCATCCCTGGTGCATCGCTGTGGGGTATTGGGGTCCTGCTCTATCCCCAGGGGATTTTACTGATGGCAGCGGGGACCCCAGACCCCAAATGTGGGGCTGAGGCTGGTTTGGTGCCGTGCTGTGGGGTGGGGGTTTGGGGGGTTGTGGGGTGCCGTGCAGTGGGGACGGGGACTCACTTATGGAGGGTGGGGGCGAGGGTCAGTGGGTGCGCGGGCACCCCCCACGATGCCCCCCACTCCACCAGCCCCAAACCCCCCGTGGCTGCTCCCCTTGGCTCCAGGCTCTCCCGTGCCCCCTTGGCATTCCCCCTCCGCCCCGTGCCCTCCCCATGCCCCTTGTCCCCCCAAGTCACGCTGGGGTCACGCGATGTCCCACGTGCCCTTGCCTGGGGACAGACCTATGGGATCCCAGTAGGAACCAGTCCCCCCATTCCTCTGCTCCCTTCCAGATACTCCCTGGAGCATCAGCCCCCTCCCTGCTCACCCTTCGCCCACCCCCGCCTGTGTCCCCCCTTTCAGCCCACCCGTGACCCCGCGGACCCGCTTCTCCTCCTGCTCCCTCATCCCTGGGGTGCCGCTGGCATCGCCCACCCTGCGCGGGCAGGACCGTGGCGGGGCCGTGGGTACCGCGCCGTCCTGCCCTCCCCGTGCTACTCCGAGCATCCTCCGGCTCTGAGCATCCTCCGCGGAGCATCCTCTGCTCTTAGCATCCTCAGTGGAGCATCCTCTGCCCTGAGCATCCTCCACGGAGCATCCTCCGTTGAGCATCGTCCTCTCTGAGCATCCTCCGCGGAGCATCCTCTGCTCTGAGCATCCTCCGCGGAGCATCCTCCTGCTCCTAGCATCCTCCTGCTCCAAGCATCCTCCGTGGAGCATCCTCCTGCTCTGAGCACCCTCCACTCCAAGCATCCTCCACTCCAAGCATCCTCCGTGGAGCATCCTCCGTGGAGCATCCTCCGGCTGTGAGCATCCTCTTGCTCCAAGCATCCTCCGTGGAGCATCCTCCGGCTCCGAGCATCCTCCGCGGAGCATCCCCTGCTCCGGGCATCCTCCGCGGAGCATCCTCTACTCCGAGCATCCTCCGTGGAGCATCCTCTGCTCCCAGCATCCTCCGCGGAGCATCGTCTGCTCCCAGCATCCTCCGCGGAGCATCCTCTACTCCGAGCATCCTCCTGCTCCGAGCATCCTCTTGCTCCGAGTATCCTCCACGGAGCATCCTCCACTCCGAGCATCCTTCGTGGAGCATCCTCCGTGAAGCATCCTCCGGCTGTGAGCATCCTCTGCTCCGAGCATCCTCCGCGGAGCATCCTCTGCTCCAAGAACCCTCCGGCTCCGAGCATCCTCCGCAGAGCATCCTCCTGCTCCGAGCATCCTCTTGCTCCAAGCATCCTCTGTGGAGCATCCTCCTCTCCGAGCATCCTCCGCGGAGCATCGTCTGCTCCGAGCATCCTCCGCGGAGCATCCTCCTCTCCGAGCATCCTCTGTGGAGCATCCTCCTGCTCCGAGCATCCTCCGCGGAGCATCCTCTTCTCCGAGCACCCTCCATGGAGCATCCTCCTGCTCCGAGCATCCTCCGCGGAGCATCCTCCTGCTCTGAGCATCCTCCGTGGAGCATCCTCTGCTCCAAGAACCCTCTGGCTCCGAGCATCCTCCTGCTCCGAGCATCCTCTTGCTCCAAGCGTCCTCCGTGGAGCATCCTCCTGCTCCGAGCATCCTCCATGGAGCATCCTTTGCTCCAAGCATCCTCCATGGAGCATCCTCTGCTCCGAGCATCCTCCACAGATCATCCTCTGCTCCGAGCATCCTCCGCAGAGCATCCTCCTCTTCGGGCATCCTCTGTGGAGCATCCTCTGCCCTGAGCATCCTCCGCGGAGCATCCTCTGCTCCGAGCATCCTCCGCGGAGCATCCTCCAGCTCCGAGCATCCTCCGCGGAGAATCCTCCGGCTCTGAGCACCCTCCGCGGAGCATCCTCTGCTCCTAGCATCCTCCGCGGAGCATCCTCTACTCCGAGCATCCTCCGTGGAGCATCCTCCGCTCCAAGCATCCTCCACTCCGAGCATCCTCCACAGATCATCCTCTGCTCCAAGCATCCTCCGTGGAGCATCCTCCTCTCCGGGCATCCTCTGTGGAGCATCCTCTACTCCAAGCATCCTCCACGGAGCATCCTCCGGCTTGGAGCATCCTCTGCCCTGAGCATCCTCCGCGGAGCATCCTCTGCTCCGAGCATCCTCCGCGGAGCATCCTCCAGCTCCGAGCATCCTCCGCGGAGAATCCTCCGGCTCTGAGCACCCTCCGCGGAGCATCCTCTGCTCCTAGCATCCTCCACGGAGCATCCTCTGTGGAGCATCCTCCATGGAGCATCCTCCGCTCCAAGCATCCTCCGTGGAGCATCCTCTGCTCCGAGCATCCTCCATGGAGCATCCTCCGCTCCGAGCATCCTCCATGGAGCATCCTCTGCTCTGAGCATCCTCCGAGGAGCATTGTCTGCTCCGAGCATCCTCTGCTCCGAGCACTCTCCGCGGAGCATCCTCCTGCTCCGAGCATCCTCCACGGAGCATCCTCCAACTCCGAGCATCCTCCATGGAGCATCCTCCACTCCAAGCATCCTCCACTCCGAGCATCCTCCGTGGAGCTTCCTCCGCGGAGCATCCTCTGCTTCTAGCATCCTCCTCTCCAAGCATCCTCCACGGAGCATCCTCCTGCTCTGAGCATCCTCCATGGAGCATCCTCTGCTCTGAGCATCCTCCGTGGAGCATCGTCCGGCTCCGAGCATCCTCCTGCTCTGGGCATCCTCCATGGAGCATCCTCCACTCCGAGCATCCTCCACTCCGAGCATCCTCCGTGGAGCATCCTCCGTGGAGCATCCTCCGGCTGTGAGCATCCTCTGCTCCGAGCATCCTCCACAGAGCATCCTCTGCTCCGAGCATCCTCCGCAGAGCATCCTCCTGCTCCGAGCATCCTCTTGCTCCAAGCATCCTCTGTGGAGCATCCTCCTCTCCGAGCATCCTCCGCGGAGCATCGTCTGCTCCGAGCATCCTCCGCGGAGCATCCTCCTCTCCGAGCATCCTCTGTGGAGCATCCTCCTGCTCCGAGCATCCTCCGCGGAGCATCCTCTTCTCCGAGCACCCTCCATGGAGCATCCTCCTGCTCCGAGCATCCTCCGCGGAGCATCCTCCTGCTCTGAGCATCCTCCGTGGAGCATCCTCTGCTCCAAGAACCCTCTGGCTCCGAGCATCCTCCTGCTCCGAGCATCCTCTTGCTCCAAGCGTCCTCCGTGGAGCATCCTCCTGCTCCGAGCATCCGCCATGGAGCATCCTTTGCTCCAAGCATCCTCCATGGAGCATCCTCTGCTCCGAGCATCCTCCACAGATCATCCTCTGCTCCGAGCATCCTCCGCAGAGCATCCTCCTCTTCGGGCATCCTCTGTGGAGCATCCTCTGCCCTGAGCATCCTCCGCGGAGCATCCTCTGCTCCGAGCATCCTCCGCGGAGCATCCTCCAGCTCCGAGCATCCTCCGCGGAGAATCCTCCGGCTCTGAGCACCCTCCGCGGAGCATCCTCTGCTCCTAGCATCCTCCGCGGAGCATCCTCTACTCCGAGCATCCTCCGTGGAGCATCCTCCGCTCCAAGCATCCTCCACTCCGAGCATCCTCCACAGATCATCCTCTGCTCCAAGCATCCTCCGTGAAGCATCCTCCTCTCCGGGCATCCTCTGTGGAGCATCCTCTACTCCAAGCATCCTCCACGGAGCATCCTCCGGCTTGGAGCATCCTCTGCCCTGAGCATCCTCCGCGGAGCATCCTCTGCTCCGAGCATCCTCCGCGGAGCATCCTCCAGCTCCGAGCATCCTCCGCGGAGAATCCTCCGGCTCTGAGCACCCTCCGCGGAGCATCCTCTGCTCCTAGCATCCTCCACGGAGCATCCTCTGTGGAGCATCCTCCATGGAGCATCCTCCGCTCCAAGCATCCTCCGTGGAGCATCCTCTGCTCCGAGCATCCTCCATGGAGCATCCTCCGCTCCGAGCATCCTCCATGGAGCATCCTCTGCTCTGAGCATCCTCCGAGGAGCATTGTCTGCTCCGAGCATCCTCTGCTCCGAGCACTCTCCGCGGAGCATCCTCCTGCTCCGAGCATCCTCCACGGAGCATCCTCCAACTCCGAGCATCCTCCATGGAGCATCCTCCACTCCAAGCATCCTCCACTCCGAGCATCCTCCGTGGAGCTTCCTCCGCGGAGCATCCTCTGCTTCTAGCATCCTCCTCTCCAAGCATCCTCCACGGAGCATCCTCCTGCTCTGAGCATCCTCCATGGAGCATCCTCTGCTCTGAGCATCCTCCGTGGAGCATCGTCCGGCTCCGAGCATCCTCCTGCTCTGGGCATCCTCCATGGAGCATCCTCCACTCCGAGCATCCTCCACTCCGAGCATCCTCCGTGGAGCATCCTCCGTGGAGCATCCTCCGGCTGTGAGCATCCTCTGCTCCGAGCATCCTCCACAGAGCATCCTCTGCTCCGAGCATCCTCCGCGGAGCATCCTCCTCTCCGGGCACCCTCCTCACCGAGCCCCAGCTCTGCGGGCACCAAGGTCACCCTTGTCACCCCCCACGGGGACACGGGCTCTCGCCCTGCCAAGGACCCCGCTGGCACCCCGGGCTGAGCCTCTCCTCCACGTTTCCACCTCCTCCGATGTCACCAGAGTCACTCGCGTACTCACGGCCCCGCTAAGTGCTGTAATTACAGCTACGCTTTAATTAGCGTAATTGCGTTGCTACACAAATAAACCATTTGGCGTCGTTAATTGCTCGGCGGCAGCTCCCAACCCCCGGCTCCCCCCAGCCTCGGCTTCCCTGGGATCTGCTGGGATATGGCACTGGGTTTACTGGGACGTGACACTGGGTTTGCTGGGCCACCATACTGGGATTGCTGGGATGCAGCACTGGGATTGCTAGGATATGGCACTGGACTTGTTAGGACACGGTACTGGGCTTGCTTGGGACACGGCACTGGGATTTCTGGGACATGGCACTGGGTTAGCTGGGATGCGGCACTGGGTTAACTGGGATGCAGCACTGGGTTAGCTGGGACATGGCACTGGGTTAGCTGGGACATGGCACTGGGTTAACTGGGATGCGGCACTGGTTTAGCTGGGACGCAGCACTGGGTTAACTGGGATGCGGCACTGGGTTAGCTGGGACATGGCACTGGGTTAACTGGGATGCGGCACTGGGTTAACTGGGATGCAGCACTGGGTTAGCTGGGATGCAGCACTGGTTTAGCTGGGATGCAGCACTGGTTTAGCTGGGACATGGCACTGGGTTAACTGGGACATGGCATTGGGTTAGCTGGGACATGGTACTGGGTTAACTGGGATGCGGCACTGGGTTAGCTGGGACGCGGCACTGGGTTGGCTGGGACATGGCACTGGGTTAACTGGGATGAAGCACTGGGTTAACTGGGACGCGGCACTGGGTTAGCTGGGACATGGCACTGGGTTAGCTGGGACATGGCACTGGGTTAACTGGGACATGACACTGGGTTAGCTGGGATGTAGCACTGGGTTAGCTGGGATGTAGCACTGGGTTAACTGGGACGTGACACTGGGTTTGCTGGGGCACCATACTGGGTTAGCTGGGACATGGCACTGGGTTAGCTGGGATGTGGCACTGGGTTAACTGGGATGCAGCACTGGGTTAGCTGGGATGCAGCACTGGATTATCTGGGACATGGCACTGGGTTAACTGGGACGCAGCACCCACAAGCCCATCCTGGAGCCTCCTCGGTGCCCCCGTCCCCTGGGTGGGCTGAGGGGGCACCCAGAGCCCCCAGCACCCCTGAGCATCACCCCAGCACCCGGGCTGGCGCTGGAGGGTGCGGAGGGCGGCGAGGAGCCGGTGCCAGGAGCATCCCAGCCCTTGGCCAGTGGGGAACTGGGATGGTGCTGGTTTGCAAAATGGTGTTTTTATTAAAAAAAGAGAAAAAAAGGAGAAAAAAAGAAGAAAAATGGAGAAAAAAGGAGAAAAAGGGAGAAAAAAGGGAGGAAAAAGGGAGTAAAAATGGAGTAAAAAAGGAGCAAAAAATTAGGAAAAAGGAGGAGGAAAAAGGAGGAGGAAAAAGGAGGAGGAAAAAGGAGGAGGAAAAAGGAGGAAAAAAGGAGGAAAAAAGGAGGAAAAAAGGAGGAAAAAAGGGAGGAAAAAAGGAGGAAAAAAGGAAGAAAAAAGGAAGAAAAAAGAAGGAAAAAAGGAGGAAAAAAGGAGGAAAAAAGGAGGAAAAAAGGAGGAAAAAAGGAGGAAAAAAGGAGGAGGAAAAAGGAGGAAAAAGGAGGAGGAAAAAGGAGGAAAAAGGAGGAAAAAGGAGGAAAAAAGGAGGAAAAAAGGAGGAAAAACGGAGGGAAAATGGAGGGAAAACGGAGGGAAAACGGAGGGAAAACGGAGGAGGAAAAAGGAGAAAAAGGGAGAAAAAAAGGAGAAAAAAGGAAAAAAAGAGGAAAAAAAAGGAGAGAAAAGGAGAAAAAAGGAGAAAAAAAGGAGAAAAAAGGAGAAAAAAGGAGAAAAAAAGGAGAAAAAAAGGAGAAAAAAGGAGAAGAAGAAAAAAAGGAGGAGGAAAAAGGAGGAGGAAAAAGGAGGAGGAAAAAGGAGGAAAAAGGAGGAAAAAGGAGGAAAAAAGGAGGAAAAAAGGAAGAAAAAAGGAAGAAAAAAGGAAGAAAAAAGGAAGAAAAAAGGGGGAAAAAAGGGGGAAAAAAGGGGGAAAAAAGGGGGAAAAAAGGAGGAAAAAAGGAGGAGGAAAAAGGAGGAAAAAGGAGGAAAAAGGAGGAAAAAGGAGGAAAAAGGAGGAAAAACGGAGGAAAAACGGAGGAAAAACGGAGGAAAAAAGGAGGAAAAAAGGAGGAAAAAAGGAGGAGGAAAAAGGAGGAGGAAAAAGGAGGAGGAAAAAGGAGGAGGAAAAAGGAGGAAAAAGGAGGAAAAAGGAGGAAAAAAGGAGGAAAAAAGGAAGAAAAAAGGAAGAAAAAAGGAAGAAAAAAGGAAGAAAAAAGGAAGAAAAAAGGGGGAAAAAAGGGGGAAAAAAAGGGGGAAAAAAGGGGGAAAAAAGGAGGAAAAAAGGAGGAAAAAAGGAGGAGGAAAAAGGAGGAAAAAGGAGGAAAAAGGAGGAAAAAAGGAGGAAAAACGGAGGGAAAACGGAGGGAAAACGGAGGAGGAAAAAGGAGAAAAAGGGAGAAAAAAAAAGAGAAAAAAGACAAAAAAGACAAAAAAGAGACAAAAGAGAAAAAAGGAGAAAACAGGACGAAAAAAAGGAGGAAAAAGGAGGAAAAAAGGAGGAAAAAAAGGAGGAAAAAGGAGGAAAAAAGGAGGAGAAAAAAGGAGAAAAAAAGGAGGAAAAAAGGAGAAGAAAGGAGAAGAAAGGAGAAGAAAGGAGAAGAAAGGAGAAGAAAGGAGAAAAAAGGAGAAAAAAAGGAGAAAAAAAGGAGAAAAAAGGGGAAAAAAGGAGAAAAAAGGAGAAAAAAGGAGAAAAAAGGAGAAAAAAGGGAAAAAAGGGAAAAAAGGGGAAAAAAGGGGAAAAAAAGGGAAAAAAGGAGAAAAAAAGGAGGGGAAAAAAGGGTAAAAAAGGGGAAAAAAGGGGAAAAAAGTGGAAAAAAGTTTAAAAAAAAATGAGAAAAAAGGGGAAAAAAGGGGAAAAAAGGGAAAAAAGGGAAAAAAGGGAAAAAGGAGAAAAAAGGGAAAAAAGGAGAAAAAAAGGAGAAAAAAAGGAGGAAGAAAGAGAAAAAAGGAGAAAAAAGGAGAAAAAAAGAAGAAATAAGGAGAAAAAAGGAGGAAAAAAGGAGGAAAAAAGGAGGAAAAAAGGAGGAAAAAAGGAGGAAAAAAGG
Source organism: Nyctibius grandis (assembly GCF_013368605.1). Classification (NCBI taxonomy): domain Eukaryota; kingdom Metazoa; phylum Chordata; class Aves; order Nyctibiiformes; family Nyctibiidae; genus Nyctibius; species Nyctibius grandis. Next base: position 126,795,270 of record NC_090659.1, on the reverse strand, counting down.
AGGAAAAAAGGAGGAAAAAAGGAGGAAAAAAGGAGGAAAAAAAGGAAAAAATGGAGGAAAAAGGAGAAAAAATGGAGAACAAATGGAGAAAAAAGGAGAAAAAAAGGAGAAAAAAGGAGAAAAAAAGGAGAAAAAAAGGAGAAAAAAGAGAAATAAAGGAGAAAAAAAGGAGAAAAAAAATAATTCCCTTTTTGTCGAGCTGCAAATGAAAGCGTTATGTAACGAGCAATAAATTACTTAAAGCCAGTGAGTCATTAGGGCCAATACGGGAAAAGTCAGCGCAGTATTTTTAGCTCCAGCCCCCCGCGCTGCCCCCGCCGTTAACCCTTGCGGGGCGCGGCCTGGCCCCCCTCGCCCCCGGTGACCCCCACCCAGCCCCGAGGTGCCACCTAAGGGTTGTGTCCCCAAGGGGGCAGGGATGCAGGAGCAGTGGGGTGGGGGCTTGGGGGGGTCTGATGGGGGTCCCCATCGCCGGGTCCCCTCCCAGATATCCCCACCGGGATCGTCAACCCCGATCCCTTCCCGAGCCGCTTGCCAAAGAGCCCGATGAATTAATTTGGAAAGAGAAGCGAGGAACTAATTAATTGGAGGAGAACAAGCTGGTTTTAATCCAGGTTAAATTGGCGAGTGAAGCGTCGTTAACAAGAGAGATAATGAGGGGGGGACAGGAGCGGGCAGGCGCCAGGCGAGAGGGTGACAGCAAGCGTGGGGTGACAAGGGGTGGCCATGGCGAGGTGTCCTGAGAGGGGGAAAGGGGCTCAGAGCACCCATGGGCTCAGAGCACCCCTGGGGTCAGGGCTCAGAGCACCCATGGGCTCAGAGCACCCCTGGGGTCAGGGCTCAGAGCACCCATGGGTCATGGCTCAGAGCACCCATGGGGTCAGAGCACCCCTGGGGTCAGGGCTCAGAGCACCCATGGGCTCAGAGCACCCCTGGGGTCAGGGCTCAGAGCACCCATGGGTCATGGCTCAGAGCACCCATGGGCTCAGAGCACCCCTGGGGTCAGAGCACCCCTGGGGTCAGGGCTCAGAGCACCCATGGGCTCAGAGCACCCCTGGGGTCAGGGCTCAGAGCACCCATGGGCTCAGAGCACCCATGGGGTCAGGGCTCAGAGCACCCATGGGGTCAGAGCACCCTGGGGTCAGGGCTCAGAGCACCCATGGGGTCAGAGCACCCTGGGGTCAGGGCTCAGAGCACCCATGGGGTCAGAGCACCCTGGGGTCAGGGCTCAGAGCACCCATGGGCTCAGAGCACCCTGGGGTGAGGGCTCAGAGCACCCTGGGGTCAGGGCTCAGAGCACCCTGGGGTCAGAGCACCCCTGGGGTCAGGGCTCAGAGCACCCATGGGCTGAGAGCACCCTGGGGTCAGGGCTCAGAGCACCCCTGGGGTCAGAGCACCCCTGGGGTCAGGGCTCAGAGCACCCATGGGGTCAGAGCACCCATGGGGTCAGAGCACCCCTGGGGTCAGGACTCAGAGCACCCATGGGGTCAGAGCACCCATGGGCTCAGAGCACCCCTGGGCTCAGAGCTCAGAGCACCCCTGGGGTCAGGGCTCAGAGCACCCCTGGGGTCAGGGCTCAGAGCACCCATGGGGTCAGAGCACCCCTGGGGTCAGGGCTCAGAGCACCCATGGGGTCAGAGCACCCCTGGGGTCAGGGCTCAGAGCACCCCTGGGGTCAGAGCACCCTGGGGTCAGGGCTCAGAGCACCCATGGGGTCAGGGCTCAGAGCACCCTGGGGTCAGAGCACCCTGGGGTCAGGGCTCAGAGCACCCCTGGGGTCAGAGCACCCTGGGGTCAGGGCTCAGAGCACCCATGGGGTCAGAGCACCCGTGGGGTCAGGGCTCAGAGCACCCTGGGGTCAGGGCTCAGAGCACCCTGGGGTCAGAGCACCCCTGGGGTCAGGGCTCAGAGCACCCTTGGGCTCAGAGCACCCCTGGGGTCAGGGCTCAGAGCACCCCTGGGGTCAGAGCACCCCTGGGGTCAGGGCTCAGAGCACCCATGGGCTCAGAGCACCCCTGGGGTCAGGGCTCAGAGCACCCATGGGCTCAGAGCACCCCTGGGGTCAGGGCTCAGAGCACCCGTGGGGTCAGAGCACCCATGGGGTCAGGGCTCAGAGCACCCGTGGGGTCAGGGCTCAGAGCACCCGTGGGGTCAGGGCTCAGAGCACCCATGGGCTCAGAGCACCCTGGGGTCAGGGCTCAGAGCACCCATGAGGTGGGCTCAGAGCACCCCTGGGGTCAGGGCTCAGAGCACCCCTGGGGTCAGGGCACAGAGCACCCCTGGGGTCAGGGCTCAGAGCACCCATGGGTCAGGGCTCAGAGCACCCCTGGGGTCAGGGCTCAGAGCACCCATGGGCTCAGAGCACCCTGGGGTCAGGGCTCAGAGCACCCATGGGGTCAGAGCACCCATGGGGTCAGGGCTCAGAGCACCCATGGGGTCAGAGCACCCATGGGGTCAGGGCTCAGAGCACCCATGGGGTCAGAGCACCCCTGGGGTCAGGGCTCAGAGCACCCATGGGGTCAGGCTCAGGAGTCTCCCATGGTACCCACCTCCCCTCTCCATCCCCAATCCCATGTGCCCAGGTGCCACCTCAACCTACGTCACCTGGAAGCAAACCCTCTGCCAACCAAGCAGCCAAGGGGACACGTGGGCACCAGTCCCGCAGCTGGCACGGCGCCAGCACCATCACAACCATTATCAGCTCTTATTTTATTTAATCAGCAATAAACCCCCATCATCCCTCTGCCCGTGCCACCCTGGGGTCTTCCTTATTGCCACCCGGCCACCTGGCACCGTCATTAACGCGCTAACGAGTTGCGATAGCGCCCGGGGAGGGGCAGTGCCCGCCTGGCTCTGATTCGTCACCTCAGATGTATCAGAAAATAAATTTATAGCGATAAAATGAGGGGAAATATGCAAATGAAGGTGGTAAACGAGGCACCTGGTGGGTCAGACTGGGTCAAGCTGCCCCCCGGTGCCCACTGGGGCATGTGCCATCCCTCTGGGCATGTGCCATCCCTCTAGCCACCCGCTGTCCCTTCAGGCACCTCCTGTCCCTCAAGAACATGTGCTGTCCCTTTGTCCCCCAGGTGTGTGGCATCCCTTCCAGACCCATGTTGTCCCCCTGGGCACACGATGTCCCCCTGGGCACATAGTGTCCCCCTGGGCACATGTTGTCCCCCTGGGCACATACTGTCCCCCTGGGCACACGATGTCCCCCTGGGCACATGATGTCCCCCCCCAAATGCATGCTGCCCCCCTCGATGTGTGCTGTCCCCATGGGTGCCCGCTGTCCCCATAGGTGCCCTCTGTCCCCACGGATGCCCTCTGTCCCCATGGGTGCCATCTGTCCCCACAGATGCCATCTGTCCCTCTGAGGTGACAGCCATGTCACCCCCTACGAGCCACCCCGACAGCAAAACCGTCCCTGCCCACACCCGGGGCACCCCGTCCCCGCTGCTGGCACCCCCCGGGGACCGTCCCTGCCAAGGGACACCCGCGGCCCTGCCCGGCTGCCCGCGGTGGCACCCCTTTGGCTGGGTGCTGGGGGTCTGCGGGGTGCCCGGGGGTGACAGGGGTGCACCCATGCACCCACACCCCACACACACCCCAGCTCTTCCTCCCTGCCACACTCTTCCTCCCTTCTCCTCTCTCCCTGCCCCACTCTTCCTCCCTTCCCCACTCTTCCTCCCCCTCTCTTCCTCCCTGCCCCACTCTTCCTCCCTCCCCACTCTTCCTCCCTGCCCCGCTCTTCCTCCCTGCCCCCCTCTTCCTCCCTGCCCCACTCTTCCTCCCCCTCTCTTCCTCCCTCCCCACTCTTCCTCCCTGCCCCACTCTTCCTCCCTCCCCAGCTCTTCCTCCCTGCCTCACCCTTCCCCCTTGCCCCACTCTTCCTCCCTGCCCTGCTCTTCCTCCCTTCTCCTCTCTTCCTGCCCCTCTCTTCCTCCCTGCCCCTCTCTTCCTCCCTGCCCCACTCTTCCTCCCTTCCCCTCTCTTCCTCCCTGCCCCACTCTTCCTCCCTGCCCCACTCTTCCTCCCCCTCTCTTCCTCCCTCCCCACTCTTCCTCCCTGCCCCACTCTTCCTGCCCCGCTCTTCCTCCCTGCCCCCCTCTTCCTCCTTCCCCACTCTTCCTCCTTGCCCCACTCTTCCTCCCTGCCCCGCTCTTCCTCCCTGCCCCACTCTTCCTCCCCCTCTCTTCCTCCCTGCCCCACTCTTCCTGCCCCACTCTTCCTGCCCCACTCTTCCTCCCTGCCCCACTCTTCCTCCCTGCCCCGCTCTTCCTTCCTTCCCCACTCTTCCTCCCTGACCTGCTCTTCCTCCTCACCCTGCTCTTCCTGCCCCACTCTTCCTCCCTGTCCCGCTCTTCCTCCCTGCCCCACTCTTCCTCCTTGCCCACTCTTCCTCCCTGCCCCACTCTTCCTCCCTTCCACACTCTTCCTCCCTGCCCCACTCTTCCTGCCCCACTCTTCCTCCCTGCCCCACTCTTCCTCCCTCCCCAGCTCTTCCTCCCTGCCCCACTCTTCCTCCCTGCCCCGCTCTTCCTCCTTGCCCCACTCTTCCTGCCTCACTCTTCCTCCCTGCCCCCCTCTTCCTCCCTGCCCCACTCTTCCTCCCCCTCTCTTCCTCCCTGCCCCACTCTTCCTCCCCCTCTCTTCCTCCCTCCCCACTCTTCCTCTCTGCCCCACTCTTCCTCCCTTCCCTACTCTTCCTCCCTGTCCCGCTCTTCCTCCCCCTCTCTTCCTCCCTGCCCCACTCTTCCTCCCTCCCCACTCTTCCTCCCCTCCCACACACCCACAGGACCCGGGGTGTGTCCGATGTCACTTACAGCAGCGCTGGCACCGCTGGGCACCCTCCACCACCCCAGTGCTCCCAGTACACCACACCAGTACACCCAGTATACCCTCGCTCTGGGGCACGTTTCTGCCCCTTCCCCTACTACAGAGGGGCTGTGAAGGGGTCGGGGCGTGGGGACAAACCCACACCCCCGTGTCCCTGCCCTGTCCCCAGGTTGCCGTGGGCGAGCAGCTGGGGACAGGGGACAGGGGACAGCCCCGCACTGTGCCCTGGTGCCAGTGGCTCTGTGCCCCGCGGGCAGCTGTGCTGGCCCGTGACCCGCTCGGGGGGGCGACGGGGACGGGGACGTGCCAGGCTGGGCACGGGGCCCGCGAGCCCGGGAGCTGCCGCAGAGTCATCGCTGGCTGCCGGCCCCACGGGGAATCTGCTAGCCCTATGGGGAATCTGCTAGCCCTGCTGGGAAATCTGCCAGCCCCATTGGGAAATCTGCTAGCCCCATGGGAAAATCTGCTAGCCCCATGGGAATCTGCCAGCCTCATGGGAAATCTGTCAGCCCCATGGGGAATCTGCTAGCCCCACGGGGAAATCTGCTAGCCCCATGGGGAATCTGCTAGGCCCATGGGGGATCTGCTAACCCCACAGGGAATCTGCTAGCCCCGCTGGGAAATCGCTAGCCCCATGGGGAATCTGCTAGGCCCATGGGGGATCTGCTAGCCCCACAGGGAATCTGCTAGCCCCGCTGGGAAATCGCTAGCCCCATGGGAAATCTGTCAGCCCCATGGGGAATCTGCCAGCCCCACGGGGAAATCTGCTAGCCCCATGTGGATTCTGCCAGCCCCATGGGGAATCTGCTGGCCCCATGGGGAATCTGCCAGCCCCACGGGGAATCTGCTGGCCCATAGGGAAATCTGCTAGCCCCGATGGGAAATCTGCCAGCCCCATGGGGAATCTGCCAGCCCCATGGGGAATCGCTAGCCCCATGGGGAATCTGTCAGCCCCACGGGGAAATCTGTTAGCCCCATGGGGAATCTGCTGGCCCCAAGGGGAATTTGCCAGCCCCACGGGGAATCTGCCAGCCCCATTGGGAAATCTGCTAGCCACATGAGAAATCTGCTAGCCCCATGGGGAAATCTGCTAGCCCCAAGTGGATTCTGCCAGCCCCATGGGAAATCGCTAGCCCCATGGGGAATCTGATAGCCCCGCGGGGAAATCTGCCAGCCCCATGGGAAATCTGCTAGCCCCACAGGGAATCTGCTAGCCCCGCTGCGAAATCGCTAGCCCCATGGGAAATCTGCTAGCCCCACGGGGAATCTGCTAGCCCCGCTGGGAAATCGCTAGCCCCATAGGGAATCTGCCAGCCCCATGGGAAATCTGCTAGCCACATGAGAAATCTGCTAGCCCCACGGGGAAATCTGCTAGCCCCATGTGGATTCTGCCAGCCCCATGGGGAATCTGCCAGCCCCACGGGGAATCTGCTAGCCCATAGGGAAATCTGTTAGCCCCACGAGGAATCTGCTTCACGCACGGAGCATGGGGAGCTGGGGACCCCAGAGCTGGGCACCCCACGGCTTGATCCTGGGCACCTGGGGGGTCCCGTGGTGGCCTGGTCAGGGTGATGGGCACAGTGAGACCCTGCCCGGCGGGGTCCTTGCCCCCCAGCCCTGGGGGTCCCAGTGCTGCCCTGGCACCCCACCGCCCTGGGCGAGGGGGGGGAGGTCTCTGCAGGGCACCCCGCGGTGCTCCTGGCACCCATGGCCGTGCCAGGGGACCCTCCCACGGGAGCTGTGCCCTCGTGGGCACCCCGTGAGGTGTGGTGCCCATCGCCATGTGCCATCACCAGGGGTGAGGTGCCCATCACCCTGTGCCATCACCCAGGGTGAGGTGCCCATCACCTTGTGCCATCGCCCAGGGTGAGGTACATGTGGCTTCATGCCATCACCAGGGGTGAGGTGCCCATCACCCTGTGCCATCACCCAGCACAAAGTGCCCATCACCATGTGCCATCACCCAGGGTGAGGTGCCCATCACCGTGTGCCACCACCCGGGGCAAGGTGCCCTTGTCCCTGCACCCGTGGCTGTGTCACCCTTCGGTCCCAACATGATGCCAACTGGGGACCCGCGAGCTGTGGCGGGGGATGAGCCCCCCGGGGTGGCCCCGTGGCTCTGGCCACTAGATGGCCCCGCGGCTTCGCCAGCCACCCACCCCATGGCCGGACCCCCCTGCCCTGGCTCCGGCACCGCCCGGGGGCTGCGGGGTGCGGGGTTTGGGGTGCGGGGTGCAGGGTGTGGATGCGGGGTGCAGGGTGTGGGGTGCGGGGTGCAGGGTGTGGATGCGGGGTGCAGGGTCTGGGGTGCGGGGTGCAGGGTGTGGGGTGCGGGGTGCAGGGTTTGGGGTGCGGGGTGCAGGGTGTGGATGCGGGGTGCAGGGTCTGGGGTGCGGGGTGCAGGGTGTCTGGGTGGGGGTTGCCGTGTCTGGGGTGCGGGGTGCAGGGTTTGGGGTGCGGGTTGCAGTGTCTGGGTGCGGGTTGCCGTGTCTGGGGTGCGGGATGCAGAGTGTGGGGTGCGGGTTGCAGTGTCTGGGTGCGGGGTGCAGTGTCTGGGTGCGGGGTGCAGTGTCTGGGGTGCGGGGTGCAGGGTGTGGGGTGCGGGTTGCAGTGTCTGGGGTGCGGGGTGCAGGGTGTGGGTGCGGGGTGCAGTGTCTGGGGTGCGGGGTGTGGGGTGCGGGTTGCAGTGTCTGTGTGCGGGGTGCAGGGTGCGGGGTGCAGGGTGTGGGGTGCGGGTTGCCGTGTCTGGGGTGCGGGGTGCAGGGTCTGGGTGCGGGGTGCAGGGTCTGGGGTGCGGGTTGCAGGGTCTGGGGTGCGGGTTGAAGGGTTTGGGGTGCGGGTTGCAGTGTCTGAGTGCGGCTTGCGGTGTTTGGGGTGCGGGGTGCAGGGTTTGGGGTGCGGGGTGCAGTGTCTGGGTGCGGGATGCAGGGTTTGGGGTGCGGGTTGCAGTGCCTGAGTGCGGCTTGCGGTGTTTGGGGTGCGGGTTGCAGTGTCTGGTGTGCGGGGTGCAGGGTCTGGGTGCGGGTTGCAGTGTCTGGGGTGCGGGGTGCAGGGTCTGGGTGCGGGTTGCAGGGTGTGGGGTGCGGGTTGCAGTGTCTGGGTGCGGGTTGCCGTGTCTGGGGTGCGGGTTGCGGGGTCTGGGGTGCGGGATGCAGGGTTTGGGGTGCGGGTTGCAGTGTCGGGGTGCGGGTTACAGTGTCTGGGGTGCGGGTTGCAGTGTCTGGGGTGCGGGGTGCAGGGTGCGGGTTGCAGTGTCTGGGTGCGGGTTGCGGGGTCTGGGGTGCGGGGTGCAGGGTGTGGGTGCGGGTTGAAGGGTCTGGGTGCGGGTTGCAGTGTTTGGGGTGCGGGGTGCGGGGTGCGGGTTGCAGTGTCTGGGTGCGGGTTGCCGTGTCTGGGGTGCGGGGTGCGGGTGCGGGGTGCGGATTGCAGTGTCTGGGTGCGGGTTGCAGTGTCTGGGGTGCGGGGTGCAGGGTGTGGGTTGAAGGGTCTGGGTGCGGGTTGCAGTGTCTGGGTGCGGGGTTTGGGGTGCGGGTTGCAGTGTTTGGGCCCACACCTCCCTCCTGTGCCCGGCGGAGGTGGCAGCGGGTGGCAGCGGTGCCACCCTGCCCCTATGGGCTTTGTCACCGTGTCGCCGCCGCCGGCACCGCTTTTATTGCCCCCGTGCGTGTTTCCGCCCGCGCCCCTCTGGCCGCGTGGCACCGGGGTGCCACGTCGCGTCCCCGTGGCACCCACCCTGCCCTCTGTGCCAACCGCTGCAGCAGGGTCACCCCAGAGCCCGGGCCGGGGGTCCCTGCCCCAAACCGGGGTGGGGCTTCCAGTACACCCAGTACCTGCCCCATAGTGGGAGCACCCCCTGCCCCATAGCGGGAGCACCCCCTGCCCGCACCAGGGAGTGATGCCCCGACCCCCTCCCTGCACCGGGACCCCCACCCCGACCCTCTCCCCACACCGGGGAATGATACCCCGACCCCAGCCCCACACCGGGACCCCCACCCCGACGCCCACCCCACACTGGGGAGCGACACCCCGACCCCTGCCCCACACCGGGACCCCCTCCTGGCCCCAGCACCCCCTCCCCGACCCTCTCCCCACACCGGGGAGCGAAGCCCCGACCCCCACCCTACACTGGGGAGCGACACTCCGACCCCCGCCCCACACCGGCACCCCCGCCCCGACCCCCTCCCCACACCGGAACGCCCTCCCCGACCCTCTCCCCACACTGGGGAGCGATGCCTTGACCCCAAGACCCTCGCCCCGACCCCCTCCCCACACAGGGGAGCGACGTCCCGACCCCCTCCGCACACCGGGACCCCCTCCTGGCCCCAGCACCCCCTCCCCGACCCTCTGCCTACACCGGGGAGTGATACCCCGGCCCCCGCCCCACACCGGGACCCCCTCCTGGCCCCAGCACCCCCTCCCCGACCCTCTCCCCACACCGGGGAGCGATGCCCCGACACCCTCCCCGGACCAGGACACCCACCCCGACCCCCTACCCACACCGGGACCCCCGCCCCAACCCCCTCCCCACACCGGGGAGCGATGCCTCGACCCCCTCCCCACCCCGGGGAGAGATACCCCACCCCCCGCCCCATACTGGGGGGCGATGCCCCGACACCCTCCCCACACCGGGACCCCCGCCCTGACCCTAGGACCCCCGCCCCAACCCCCGTCCCACACTGGGGAGCGATACCCCGACCCCCTCCCCACACCGGGACCCCCGCCCCGACCCCCGCCCCCCGCCCCACACCGGGACCCCCTCCTGGCCCCAGCACCCCCTCCCCGACCCTCTGCCCACACCGGGGAGCGACCCCCTGACCCCCAGACCCTCTCCCCGACCCCCTCCCCACCCTGGGTGCCCCGGCCCTTAGGACCCAGCGCAGCCGCAGCCCCGCAGCAGGTGCGGAGCGGAGCGGAGCGGGGCGGGGCGGGGCGGAGCGGGGGGGGCCCCGCAGCCCCTGCCCGGGGGCGGGGAGCCGGGCCGTGCCGTGCCGTGCCGGGATGGTGCCGGGGCTGCAGCACCTCCTCACCGCGCTCCTTCGCTTTTTCAGACGGGGCCAGCAGGTTTTCCTGAAGGTGGAGGACGCCGCGCCCGGCTCCGAGGCGCTCCAGGTAGGGACCCCCCACCCCATGGGTGTCCCCTTGGGTCCCCCCACCCTCCCCTCCCACCCCGCGCCCCCGACAGCCACCCGCTTCCCTTCCCACCCGGGACCCCCATCCCAACCACCTCCCCTCCCACCCAGGACCCCCCACCTTCCTCCCCTCCCACCCAGGACCCTCCACCTTCCTCCTCTCCCACCCAGGACCCTCCACCTTCCTCCCCTCCCACCCAGGACCCCCCACCTTCCTCCCCTCCCACCCGGGACCCCCCACCTTCCTCCCTTCCCACCCAGGACCCCCGACCTTCCTCCCTTCCCACCTAGGACCCCCGACCTTCCCCCTCTCCCACCCAGGACCCCCGACCTTCCTCCCCTCCCACCCAGGACTCCTCACCTTCCTCCTCTCCCACCCAGGACCCTCGACCTTCCTCCTCTCCCACCCAGGACCCCCGACCTTGCTCCTCTGCCACCCAGGACCCCCGACCTTCCCCCTCTCCCACCCAGGACCCCCCACCTTCCTCCCCTCCCACCCAGGACCCCCGACCCACCTCCCGGGGGCGAGCTCCTGCCCGGTGGGGAAACTGAGGCACGGAGCTGCGGGGCTGCCCGGGGTGGGGAGCAGCTGTATGTGCGTGTCCCCTCCGCCCTTCCCGGGGCTTGGGGACACGCTGGGCTCCGTGTCCCCCCCGCAGCCACGCAGGAAGGAGGTGGCGGGGCGGGGGCGGGGGGGTGCGGATCCCGCCGGGCCGGAGGAAATGGGCTGGACCGGGCGGGTGGCCCCAGCCCCATCCCCGGTCCCATCCCCAGCCCCGGTCCCGGGAGCCGGGGCCACGCCATGGGGACCCTCTGGGACAGTGTAAGTGACCCCCAGGGTGGTGGAGGGGCGGGGGGTCTGCCCAGGACCCCAGGGGGGGTCGGTGGCTTCGGGGCTGGGGGTCCCATGGGTGCAGGGGGTCCCTTGTGTGCTGAGGGGTTGGGGTGCGATGGGTTTGGGGGTATTGGGGTGCCAGGGTTGGGGTCCCCACTCTCCCGTGTCCCCCCTGCCTATTTGGGGGGTGGGGGGTGGCTGCACCCAGTATGTGGGTGGGAAATGTTTGGTCCTTCATGAATTTGGGGAGGGGGTGGCCCAGGGTGGGGGGGGGTCACCCCCTCTCGCCATCCGTCTGCGCCGGACCCCTGACCCGAACGCCGGGCAAGTTGGGGACATCAGAGCTGTCACCCAGCACAGGGGCAGGACGTGTGGCTCCTTACTGGCCAGGGCAAGTGGTGTGGGGGGGTCCCTGTGACCCCTCGTTGGTCCCAGACCCCCAGCACCCAACTAGCTGGGTGCCAGGAGGGTGCTTACAGCTGGGTGGGCACCGAGCCGTGGCTGCAGCCCCCGAGGGTGGGGGGGGACCCAGAAGGGAGCCACAGCCCCCAGTCCTGGGGGAGCAAAAGGCACCCAGATGCAGGGTGGGGGTTTTAACCCGGACCACCAGCGTGGTCTGGGGGGGTGCTGGGGTGGCACCGAGGAGGAGGAGGGGACCCAGTACCCAAATGCTCGTGGACCCCAGTCCCCGTCGGTCCCCTGGGTGCTGGCTATGTTTGGGACCCCTGGGGGGGGGGGGTATAGGGGCTATATAGGGCTTGGGGCTTTATTGCTGCCCCCCACCCTGCTGTGGGGTGAGGCTGAAGGCGTCTGGACCTCCTCTCCCTCCCAACCGCCGGCCCCAATGCAATTACGCGCTGATTAGCTAATGAATCAAACCCTAATTGATACGTGTTGGCAGCCTGGCTTGGCAGGAAGGGGCTTGGGGAGGGGGGGGGCACTGTGCCCAGGGGCTTGGGTGGGGGCACACTTGGGTGCTGCCTCCCCCCTGCTCCCCATCCCACCCCAAGGGACGTGCCAGCGCTCTGGGTGGCGCGGGGCTGCTCGTGCCTCAGTTTCCCCACCCGTGGGGGGTGGCTGGTGCTCGTGGGGTGGGGGGGGGGCGTGGGGACACGCGTGTGCGGGCGTTTGTCCCCGGTGCTTCCTCTGACCGACACAAACACGTCGCAGGGCCATAAAGGGGAGGAAAGGGACAGGGCGCTTCTTTCCGTGACGTGGGGCAGGAGTGGCTTCCTCCCCCACCCTGCCACGCTGCGGGACCCCCAGAGCGGGGTGGGTGGGGGCATCCTAGTGACCCCCAACCTCCCTGGGTGCTCCTGCTGCACCCCAGGGATGGAGGAGATGGGGTGTGGGTGCTCCTGCTGCACCCCAGGATGGAGGAGCTGGGGTGTGGGTGCTCCTGCTGCACCCCAGGGATGGAGGAGATGGGGTGTGGGTGCTCCTGCTGCACCCCAGGATGGAGGGTGCACCCCTGAGCCCCTCTCCATGCCCATCCCCGCGATGCTGCAGGGCAGTGCCAGCCCAGGGGGGCCTTGGCACGGTTCATCCCCCAAAAACCATCTAGGAAAGTCCTTCAAGCCCAGCCCGGAGGTGCTGGTGGCCCTTGGGGACAGGAAGGGGACTGTGTGCCAGGGAAAGCCTTCCAGGAACGCCACGTCCTGGGGATGCGCGTGGTGCCAGCGCCGGAGGGTTGGCACCAGCATTGTACCAGCGCCGGAGGGTTGGCACTGGCATGGTACCGGCGCTGGAGGGTTGGCACCAGTGTGGTACCGGCACCCGATGGTTGGTACTGGCTTGGTACTGGCACCGGAGGGTTGGTACCGGCGCTGGAGGGTTGGCACCAGTGTGGTACCGGTGCCGAAGGGTTGGCACCAGCATGGTACCAGCGCCGGAGGGTTGGCACCAGCGTGGTACCGGTGCCAGAGGGTTGGTACCAATGCCAGAGGTTTGGCACGAGGGTTGGTACCGGTGCCAGAGGGTTGGCACCAGCATGGTACCGGTGCCGGAGGGTTGGTACCGGCTTGGTACTGGCACCAGACGGTTGGTACCGATGCCAGAGGGTTGGCACGAGGGTTGGTACCGGCGCCGGAGTGTTGGCACCAGCATGGTACCGGCACCGGAGGGTTGGTACCGGCTTGGTACTGGCACCAGAGGGTTGGTACTGGCACCAGAGGGTTGGTACTGGAGTGGTACTGGTGCCAGAGGGTTGGCACCAGCCGCCTGGGTGCCAGCGCGGGCATGGTGGCAGCTGTGAATGTCGGTGTCCCCCGCCCTGTCCCCCCCGTCCCCATCCTCTGGCACCGCAGTGTTGCGTGGCGGGCGGCTCCGCGCCGGGAACAGACGGGTGATGGGTCAGGTCCCTCCCTGGGGACACTGGGGTGTCACCGCAGGGCTGGGGCAGGAGGCGGGGGGCTGAGGGGGGTCCTTGTACCCCTCCCTGCCAGGGCACATGGGTTGGGGACAAGTGACAGTGCACTGAGCGGGGTCCATGTCCCCCTCCCTGCCCGGGGACATGGGTTGGGGACAAGTGACACGGGGCTGAGTGGGGTCTGTGTCCCCCTCCACACCACAGGACATGGGTTAGGGGTAGGTGACATGGGGCTGAGCAGGGTCCTTGTCCCCCTTCCTGCCAGGGCACATGGGTTGGGGACAAGTGACATGGGGCTGAGCGGGGTCCATGTCCCCCTCCCTGCCACGGGACATGGGTTAGGGACAAGTGACATGGAGCTGAGCAGGGTCCTTGTCCCCCTTCCTGACATGGGACATGAGTTAGGGGCATGTGACATGGGGCTGAGAGGGGTCCATGTCCCCCTCCCCACCATGGGACATGGGTTAGGGACAGGTGACACTGGGCTGAGCGGGGTCCTTGTCCCCCTCCCTGCCACAAGACATGGGTCAGTGGCAGGTGACATTGGGCTAAGTGAGGTCCTTGTCCCCCTCCCTGCCATGAGACACGGATTAGGGACAAGTGACACGGGGCTGAACGGGGTCCTTGTCCCCCTCCCTGCCAGGGGACATGGGTTGGGGACAAGTGACATGGAGCTGAGTGGGGTCTGTGTCCCCCTCCCCACCACAGGACATGGGTTAGGGACAGGTGACATGGTGCTGAGCGGGGTCCTTGTCCCCCTCCCCACCACAGGACATGGGTCCATGGCAGGTGACATGGTGCTGAGCAGGGTCCATGTCCCCGTCCCCGCCTCCCCCCGCTCTCGTCACCCCCTAATTAGCCCCGGGGCCGCCGTTCCGAGAAGGCCACGATGTTCTGGGGACGGGAAATCCTTGAGCGGGGCCCGGCCGTGTGTCCTGCCCGGCGCGGGGACATCAACAGGAAGAGACCTTGACCCTGGCCCCGGGCCACCAGCCCCGGAGGAAAGGGGGGGACGGGGGGGACAGCCTGGGGACAGCCTGGGGAGCAGCCCCGTGCAAATGCCCCGTGCAAATGCCCCATGCAAACTGCCCCGTGCAAACTACCCCATAAAAACTGCCCCATAAAAACTACCCCCTGCAAATGGCCTGTGCAAACTGCCTGTGCAAATGCCCCATGTAAACTGCCCCGGGCAAGCTACCCTGTGCAAATACCCCATGAAAACTACCCCCTGCAAATGCCCCGTGCAAATGCCCCATGCAAATGGTCTGTGCAAATCACCCTGTGCAAACTACCCCGTGCAAATACCACATGCAAACTGCTCTGTTCAAACTGCCCCGTGCAAATACCCCGTGCAAATGCCCTGTGCAATTGGCCTGTACAAACTGCCCCGTGCAAACTGCCCCGTGCAAACTGCCTCGTGCAAATGCCCCAGGCAAGCTACCCTGTGCAAATACCCCATGAAAACTGCCCTGTGCAAACTGCCCCATGTAAACTGCCCCGTGCAAACTGCCCCGTGCAAATACTCCATGCAAACTACCCCGTGCAAATGGTTTGTGCAAATGCCCTGTACAAACTACCCCCTGAAAATGCCCTGTGCAAATGCCCCGTGCAAACTGCCCCGTGCAAATGCCCTGGGCAAGCTACCCTGGGCAAATACCCCATGAAAACTACCCTATGCAAATGCCCTGTGCAAACTGCCCCGTGTAAACTGCCCCATGCAAATGCCCCGTGCAAACTGCCCCATGCAAATGCCCTGTGCAAATGGTCTGTGCAAATCACCCCGTGCAAACTGCCCCGTGCAAAGCCTGTGCAAATACCCCATGTAAACTACCCCGTGCAAATGCCCCGTGAAAACTGCCCCGTGCAAATACCCCATGCAAACTGCCCTGTGCAAACTACCCCATAAAAACTGCCCCGTAAAAACTACCCCCTGCAAATGGCCTGTGCAAACTGCCTGTGCAAACTGCCCCATGTAAACTACCCCGTGCAAATACCCAATGAGAACTACCCTGTGCAAATACCCCATGCAAACTACCCCGTGCAAATGCCCCGGGCAAGCTACCCCGTGCAAATACCCCATGTAAACTACCCCGTGCAAATGGTTTGTGCAAACTGCCTGTGAAAATCACCCCACGCAAAAAGGCCTGTGCAAATACCCCGTGCAAATGCCCCGTGCAAATGGTCTGTGTAAATGCCCCGGGCAAACTACCCCGTGCAAATAGCCTGTGCAAACTGCCCCGTGCAAATGGTCTGTGTAAATGCCCCGTGCCGTAAATCCCCGATCCGGATCCGATCCAGATCCAACCCCAGCACCGCCCCGAGCTGATCCTACACCGCCGCCACCCTGCTCCACTGGGGAAACTGAGGCAGGAGCGGGTGCGCGGGGCTCCCAGCGGGGCTGAGCATCCTGGGAAGCCTCAGCCCATCGTGGCTGGTTGCCAGGGTGGCTACGTGCCAGGCTGGTGCCCTGCAGCCCCTCATCTGCTGCACCAGGACCCCGGGCAAACGACCGTGGGGAGGCAAGAGAGCTCCCAGGAGTGTTTCCTTCCCGTTGGTGCTCATTAGCCCCCGATAAAAGATGAGGTAATTAAGGAGCTACCTCGGGTTCCAGGTTGTTGCTGCCTAATTAGATGAAACCAATGTAATTTGGGAGCGAAAGCAGTGCTGGGATCCGGGATGATGGAGGGCTTCCCGGCCAGCTCCATCCTCCAGCCCTCTGTGTGTCCGTCTGTCTGTCCATCCATCGCTCCATCCTCTGCTGCCCTGGTCCTTGCCCAGGGGATGGTGCAGGAGGGGTGTGGGGGGTGATGCTGGAGGGGTGTGAGGATGATGAAGGAGGGGTGTCAGGGATGATGCTGGAGGGGTGTTGGGGGTGCTGCAGGAGGGGTGTGAGGATGATGAAGGAGGGGTGTCGGGGGTGATGCTGGAGGGGTGTGGGGATGATGCAGGAGGGGTGTCAGGGATGATGCTGGAGGGGTGTCAGGGTGATGCTGGAGGGGTGTGGGGGATGCTGCTGGAGGGGTGTGGGGGGTGATGCTGGAAGGGTGTGAGGATGATGAAGGAGGGGTGTCAGGGATGATGCTGGAGGGGTGTGGGGATGATGCTGGAGGGGTGTGGGGATGATGCTGGAGGGGTGTGAGGATGATGAAGGAGGGGTGTTGGGGGTGATGCTGGAGGGGTGTCAGGGATGATGCTGGAGGGGTGTTGGGGGTGATGAAGGAGGGGTGTGGGGATGAAGGAGGGGTGTGGGGGTGATGCTGGAGGGGTGTGAGGATGATGAAGGAGGGGTGTGGGGATGAAGGAGGGGTGTGGGGGTGATGCTGGAGGGGTGTGAGGATGCTGCTGGAGGGGTGTCGGGGGTGATGCTGAAGGGGTGTGGGGGGTGATGCAGGAGGGGTGTTGGGGGTGATGCTGGAGGGGTGTCGGGGGTGATGCAGGAGGGGTGTCAGGGTGATGCTGGAGGGGTGTTGGGGTGATGCTGAAGGTGTCGGGGATGATGCTGGAGGGGTGTCGGGATGATGCTGGAGGGGTGTCAGGGTGATGCTGGAGGGGTGTTGGGGGTGATGCTGGAGGGGTGTCAGGGTGATGCTGGAGGGGTGTGGGGATGATGCTGGAGGGGTGTGAGGATGATGCAGGAGGGGTGTGGGGATGATGCTGGAGGGGTGTGGGGATGATGCTGGAGAGGTGTGGGGGTGATGCAGGAGGGGTGTGAGGATGATGAAGGAGGGGTGTGGGGATGATGCTGGAGGGGTGTCAGGGATGATGCTGGAGGGGTGTGAGGATGATGAAGGAGGGGTGTCAGGGATGATGCTGGAGGGGTGTCAGGGTGATGCTGGAGGGGTGTGGGGATGATGCTGGAGGGGTGTGAGGATGATGAAGGAGGGGTGTGGGGGATGATGCTGGAGGGGTGTCAGGGATGATGCTGGAGGGGTGTTGGGGGTGATGCTGGAGGGGTGTGGGGATGATGAAGGAGGGGTGTCAGGGATGATGCTGGAGGGGTGTTGGGGGTGATGCAGGAGGGGTGTGAGGATGATGAAGGAGGGGTGTCAGGGATGATGCTGGAGGGGTGTCGGGGGTGATGCTGGAGGGGTGTCAGGGTGATGCTGCAGGGGTGTGGGGGATGATGAAGGAGGGGTGTGGGGATGGTGCTGGAGGGGTGTGAGGATGATGAAGCAGGGGTGTCGGGGATGCTGCAGAGGGGTGTCGGGGATGCTGCCCCCATACCCCCACCCCAATGGAAAGGATTCCCTGGGTGGCTCTTGGGGTTAGGGGGAGAGGATCCTGGTGTGACACGGGCTTGGGGACAGGGTGACAGGGAGCTCAGCAGCGTCCCTCAGAGCTGGCGACAGCAAAGCTCCTTCCTGCCGCCTCCAGAAGTGGCTTCCCTGCTCCGTGCCTCAGTTTCCCCACTTTTATCACAGTGTTTTGGCCCCGGTGTTGCTCTCCTGCCTGGCCCTGCCTTGCTGTCACCGTGTTGCCACCACGCCACCAGAGCTTGGCTATATTTAACCAGTCTGCTGGAGCGCGGGGAGGGGGGTGGCGGGGAGCAGCCCCCCGGGGAGGGCAGCGGGGCTGGGAGGAGGCAGGAGGGGAGGATGAATCACGGCTTGGGGCTATTTTTAATGTCGCCCAGATTGCCCGGCGGCAACTGCTCGGGCAGGGCGGCGTGGGGGGTGGCTGGCAGCCAGGGCTCAGATGGGGGTTCCTGGGGGGGGGACAACCCTGGGTGCTGTTGGTGGGGGCAGAAAGGGGGGTCCTGAGCCGTCATCTTCCTCTGCAAAGAGGAGGCAGGATGGGAGGGAGTGCCCCCCCCCCCATCCTCTTGCACCCCGAGCCAGCAGCTTGGCAAAGGCGTCGGGCAGCGTCTGCCCGTGGGTGGGGATGGTGCCCATGGCTGTGGGTGCTGGGGTGGGGTGAGGATGGTGTCTGTGGGTAGTGGGGTGGGGATGGTGTCCATGGGCACTGGGTGCTGGGGTGGGGATGGTGCCCGTGGGCACTGGGGTGGGGTGGGGATGATGCCCATGGGTACTGGGGTGGGTCAGAGATGGTGCCCGTGGCTGTAGGTACCAGGGTGGGGCTGGGATGGTGCCCATGGGTACTGGGGTGGGGTGGGGATGGTGCCCGTGGCTGTGGGTACTGGGGTGGGGTGGTGATGATGCCCATGGCTGTGGGTACCAGGGTGGGGATGATGCCTGTGGCAGTGGGTACTGGGGTGGGGTGGGATGATACCCATAGCTGTGGGTACCGGGGTGGGGATGGTGCCCGTGGCCGTAGGTATCGGGGTGGGGTGGGGATGGTGCCTGTGGGTACCGGGGTGGGGATGGTGCCTGTGGCAGTGGGTACTGGGGTGGGGTGGGATGATACCCATAGCTGTGGGTACCGGGGTGGGGATGGTGCCCGTGGCCGTAGGTATCGGGGTGGGGTGGGGATGGTGCCTGTGGGTACCGGGGTGGGGATGGTGCCATGGGTACCAGGGTGGGGGATGATGCCTGTGGCCATAGGTACTGGGGCGGGGATGATGCTCGTGGCCGTGGGTACCGGGGTGGGGATGGTGCCCGTGGGTACCGTGCTATGGGTACTGGGTGGGGCATGATGCCTGTGGCCATGGGTACCAGTGTGGGGATGATGCCTGTGGGTACCAGTGTGGGGATGGTGCCTGTGGCTCTGTGTACCAGGGTGGGAGATGTTGCCCGTGGCCGTGGGTACCAGGGTGGGGATGATGCCTGTGGCTGTGGGTACTGGGGTGGAGATGGTGCCTGTGGCTGTGGGTATCAGGGTGGGGATGATGCCCGTGACCGTGGGTACCGGCGTAGGGGATGATGCCCGTGGCTGTGGGTACCATGGTACCAGTGTGGGGATGGTGCCTGTGGCTGTGGGTACCAGGGTGAGGATGGTGCCCATGGCTGTGGGTACCAGGGTGGGGGATGATGCCCGTGACCATAGGTACTAGGGTGGGGATGATGCCCATGGCTGTGGGTACCGGGGTGGGGATGGTGCCTGTGGCTCTGGGTACTGGGGTAAGGATGATGCCCATGGCCGTGGGTACCAGGGTGGGGATGATGCCTGTGGCTGTGGGTACTGGGGTGGAGATGGTGCCTGTGGCTGTGGGTATCAGGGTGGGGATGATGCCCGTGACCGTGGGTACCGGCGTAGGGGATGATGCCCGTGGCTGTGGGTACCAGGGTGGAGATGGTGCCTGTGGCTGTGGGTATCAGGGTGGGGATGATGCCCGTGACCGTGGGTACCGGCGCAGGGGATGATGCCTGTGGCTGTGGGTATCAGGGTGGGGTGGGGATGATGCCCGTGGCTGTGGGTACTGGGGTGGGGTGGGGATGGTGCCAGTGAGTACTGGGGTGGGGTGGGGATGGTGCCTGTGGCTGTGGGTACCAGGGTGGGGATGGTGCCCGTGGCTGTGGGTACCAGGGTGGGGATGGTGCCCATGGCTCTGGGTACCAGGGTGGGGGATGATGCCCGTGACCATAGGTACCAGGGTGGGGATGATGCCCATGGCCGTGGGTACCGGGGTGGGGATGGTGCCTGTGGCTCTGGGTACCGGGGTAAGGATGATGCCCATGGCCGTGGGTACCGGGGTGGGGATGATGCCCGTGGCTGTGAGTACTGGGGTGGGGTGGGATGGTGCCTGTGGCCATGGGTACCAGTGTGGGGATGATGCCCGTGGCTGTGGGTGCTGGGGTGGGGTGGGGATGGTGTCCATGGGTACTGGGGTGGGGATGGTGCCTGTGGCTCTGGGTACCAGGGTGGGGAGGGGATGGTGCCCATGGGTACCAGGTTGGGGATGATGCCCATGGCCGTGGGTACCAGGATGGGGTGGGGATGACGCCTGTGGGTACCAGGGTGGGGATGGTGTCTGTGGCCGTGAGTACCAGGGTGGGGATGGTGCCCATGGCCGTGAGTACCAGGGTGGGGATGGTGCCCATGGCCGTGGGTACTGGGGTGGGAATGGTGCCCGTGGCTGTGGGTACTGGGTGGGGATGGTGCTATGGGTACCGGGGTGGGGTGGGATGATGCCCATGGCTGTGGGTACCAGGATGGGGTGGGGGCTGACGCGATGGGCACAGAGACGTGCGTGCTCAGCAGCTCTAATTCGATTTGGGTTGCCCGGCTCGGGGGGTGAAGCCGTCCAGACGAGCGGTGTCCGGCTCCATCGCGCAGGGCATCGCTCACGCGGGCGGGGGCTAACGAGCTAATCCACTTAAGGAATTAATTGGCATCATTTCCCTCGCGCTCCCAGGTGGGGCTCCCATCAGCCTGGGAGCCGGGCAGGGCACCCAGCCCTGTGCCCTCCTTGTGGGGCACTGGGAGGGGGCATCCTGCAGCCCAGCTCCGCACCCCTGTGGGATCAGGGTGCTCCCAGGCGCTGGGTATCGCTGCCCCTGGGTCTGGGTGGGTACCAGGAGCTCCTGCCTGCACCCTGCCCCTGGATGGGTACCAGGAGCTCCTGCCTGCACCCTGCCCCTGGGTCTGGGTGGGTACCAGGAGCTCCTGCCTGCACCCTGCCCCTGGGTCTGGATGGGTGCCAGGAGCTCCTGCCCGCACCCCATCCCCTCTCTGCCAACCCCAGCGTCCCAGGGGATGCCGAAGCAAGCTGGGCTCGCCATGCAAGCCGGCGGCTAATTAGCCTCTTAATGAGCTCCTTGGCAGCAGTGCAGCCTGGCTGCTGGGCTGCGGGGAGCGTGCCAGGGCCGCTGGCACCTGGTGGTGCTCCCTGCCCTGTTGGGGGGTGTGGGGGGATGGATCCTGCCCCTCCTGCTTGCCCCAGGTCACCCTGGGACACCCCATCCCATTTGTGACCCCCACCCCATTCGTGTCCCCACCCCATTCGTGCCCCCACCCCATCCATGCCCCCACCCCATTTATGCCCCCACCCCATTTATGCCCCCACCCCATCCATGCCCCCACCCCATCCATGACCCCCCTCCAGTTTGCGTGATGGCCCCAGGACACTTGTCACCTCCCCAGCTGGGGACCTGGCACATCATGGCATCCCGCTGGAGGAGGGACCCCCTTCCCCATGAGGAGGAGGAGGAGCTGGGGGGGTACAGGGAAAGCTGTGCCCCCCACCCCGTGCCCCCCAGCCCTCCCAGCACCCTGGGTGCCCCCAGGGACTCGCTGCGTCAGCTCCCAAGTGGGGTCATTAAATAAAGGCATTAAAGGGAGGTGGGAGCGGGGCCTCGCGGGGCTGAGCCTGGGGCAGGATTGGCCCTCGGGAAGGGCTATTTATGGCAACAAACGGGCCATGGACGGGGTGGTGGCTCGGCCGAGCGCTGGCTGCTTGCCCAGAGCGGAGCAGGGCTGTGTCCTGCAGCAGGGGGGTGCACAGGCCCAGAGGGTGTACAGCCCTGGGAGGGTGCGGAGCCCCAGGAGGGCTGGGGGTGCTGATCGACAGCCGGCTAAACACGAGCCAGCAGTGTGCCCAGGTGGCCAAGAAGGCCAATGGCATCCTGGCCTCTGTCAGGAATAGTGTAGCCAGCCGGTCTGGGGAAGGGATCGTCCCTCTGTACTCGGCACTGGTGAGGCCGCACCTTGAATCCTGTGTCCAGTTCTGGGCCCCGCACTTCAAGAGAGATGTTGAGGTGTTGGAGCGAGTCCAGAGGAGGGCGACCAAGCTGGGGAAGGGTCTGGAGGGTCTGACCTGCGAGGAGCAGCTGAGGGAGCTGGGGGTGTTTAGCCTGGAGAAGAGGAGGCTCAGAGGTGACCTTAGTGCAGTCTACAACTACCTGAAGGGAGGTTGTAGCGCAGTGGGAGTCGGCCTCTTCTTCCAGGCAACCAGCGATAGGACAAGAGGACACAGCCTCAAGCTTGGCCAGGGGAGGGTCAGGTTGGCCATCAGGAAGCATTTCTTCTCAGCAAGGGTCATTAGCCATTGGAAGGGGCTGCCCAGGGAGGTGGTGGAGTCACCATCTGTGGAGGGGTTTAAGAGAAGCCTGGCCATGGCCCTTAGTGCCCTGGTCTAGTTGCCATGGTGGTGTCAGGGCAATGGTTGGACTCGATGAGCCCAGAGGGCTCTTCCAACCTCATTGACTCTGGGATTCTGTGAAGTGGGGTGAGCAGGATGAGTGGGACACGGGATGCCTGGGATGCCCTTCCAGCACCAGCCCCAACGCCCCCCCCACCCGCCCCCACCCCACCCCTCCCCTTGGCCATGGGGTTTTTTTTTAGCTCCTGCAGCTTTCCCCACCCGCTCCAGGCCGCACCCGCATTCCCGGCCCTATAAAACCATCCCCCCACGTCCAGCTGCCACCCGTCCATCCGTGGGGACACCGAGGAGGCCCGAGGGGGACAGGGCCCCCGGCCAGGCCTGGCTGTACTCTACAGTGCATGTGTCTCCAGTGTGAGTAAGAGACTGGAGCCGCAGCCCTGTCGGAATAACAGCCAGCGCCCACGTCGTCACCCCGCGCCCACCCGCACCCAGGGGTGCTCCCCGGGAGGGTGGGGGGCCCCGGGGGCGCAGGGATGGGGACGGGACCCCGCGGTGGCAGCGGGGTGGGTTATGGGTGCAGGCAGGGATGGAGCCCAGGGCCACCGGGAAAAGCAGGGGCAAAGCCTGGGGGCATGGGGTGGGGCCGGCTTGGAGCCTCCAGCTGTCCCATAATGGCATCATCTTCATCCCATAACATCACCCTCATCCCATAACAGCATCATCCTTATCCCATAACATCATCCTTATCCCATACCAACGTCACCCTCATCCCATACCACCATCCTCATCCCATACCAACATCATCCTTATCCCATACCATCATCCTTATCCTGTATCATCTTCATCCCATAACGTAATCCTCATCGCATACCAACGTCATCCTCATCCCATGACATCATCCTCATCCCATACCAACGTCATCCTCATCCCATACCATCATCCTCATCCCATAGCAGCGTCATCCTCATCCCATAACATCACCCTTATCCCATAACAACGTCACCTTCATCCCATAACAGCATCATCCTCATCCCATAACATCATCCTCATCCCATACCATCATCCTCATCCCATACCAACGTCACCCTCATCCCATACCAACTTCATCCTCATCCCATACCAACGTCACCCTCATCCCATACCACCATCCTCATCCCATACCAACATCATCCTTATCCCATACCATCATCCTTATCCCATATCATCTTCATCCCATACCGTAACAGCGTCATCCTCATCCCATACCAACATCATCCTCATCCCATACCAATGTCACCCTTATCCCATAACAACGTCACCTTAATCCCATAACAGCATCATTGTTATCCCATAACATCATCCTCATCCCATACCAACGTCACCCTCATCCCATACCAATGTCATCCTCATCCCATAACGTCACCCTCATCCCATAACGTCATCCTTATCCCATAACATCATCCTCATCCCATAACAACGTCATCCTCATCTCATAACAATGTCTTCCTCATCCCATAACGTCATCCTCATCCCATACCAACGTCATCCTCATCCCATAACATCATCCTCATCCCATACCATCATCCTTATCCCATAACATCATCCTTATCCCATACCAACGTCACCCTCATCCCATACCAACGTCATCCTCATCCCATACTGACATCATCTTCATCTCATACCAACGTCATCCTCATCCCATACCAACGTCACCCTCATCCCATACCAATGTCATCCTCATCCCATAACGTCACCCTCATCCCATAACGTCATCCTTATCCCATAACATCATCCTCATCCCATAACAACGTGATCCTCATCCCATACCATCATCCTCATCCCATACCATCATCCTCATCCCATACCAACATCATCTTCATCTCATACCAACGCCATCCTTATCCCATAACAGCGTCATCCTCATCCCATACCAACATCATCCTCATCCCATACCATCATCCTTATCCCATAACAACATCCTCATCCCATAACAGCATCAACCTCATCCCATAGCAACGTCACCCTCATCCCATACCATCATCCTTATCCCATAACAACATCCTCATCCCATAACAGCGTCATCCTCATCCCATAGCAACGTCACCCTCATCCCATACCATCATCCTTATCCCATAACAACATCCTCATCCCATACCAACGTCATCCTTATCCCATACCAACATCACCCTCATCCCATACCAACGTCACCCTCATCCCATACCAATGTCATCCTCATCCCATACCAACGTCACCCTCATCCCATACCAACGTCACCCTCATCCCATACCAACGCCATCCTCATCCCATAACATCATCCACATCCCATAACAGCATCACCCTCGTCCCATACCAATGTCATCCTCATCCCATAACAACGTCATCCTCATCCCATACCAACGTCATCGTCATCCCATAACGTCATCCTCATCCCATACCAACATCACCCTCATCCCATACCATCATCCTCATCCCATACCAATGTCATCCTCATCCCATAACATCATCCTCATCCCATAACATCATCCTCATCCCATACCAACGTCACCCTCATCCCATACCAATGTCATCCTCATCCCATACCGTCATCCTCATCCCATACCAACGTCATCCTCATCCCATACCAACGTCACCCTCATCCCATACCAATGTCATCCTCATCCCATACCGTCATCCTCATCCCATACCAACGTCATCCTCATCCCATAACATCATCTTCATCCCATACCAACGTCATCCTCATCCCATAACATCATCTTCATCCCATACCAATGTCATCCTCATCCCATAACATCATCTTCATCCCATACCAACACCACCCTCAGCCCATAACACCACCATCCTTATCCCGTTCCTCTTCCCCGCCGGGAGTTATGGAGCCGCTGGCCCGGAGCAGTGGCCACTTTCCTGCCTGTGGGGCTGGCAGGAGCCACCGCGGTGGCCACAACGGTTGCGCCCTCCGGCAAACCCAAGGGAAGGTGGGGGGGAGGGAGGTGACCCCACCCTGTGCACAGCTAGAGCTGGGGCTGGCATGGCTAGTGCAGGCACTGTCATGGCTAGTGCAAACATTGATGTGGCTAGTGCAGGTATTGGCATGGCTAGCACTGGGGGTGGCATGGCTACTGCAGGCATTGACCTGGCTAGTTCAGGTATAGACATGGCTAGTGCAGGTCTTGCCGTGGCTAGCACTGGGGGTGGCGTGGCTAGTGCAGACATTGAGCTGGCTAGTTCAGGTATAGACATGGCTAGTGCAGGTCTTGGCGTGGCCAGCACTGGGGGTGGCGTGACTAGTGCAGGCACTGTCATGGCTGGTGCAAACATTGGCGTGGTTAGTTCAGGCATAGGCACGGCTAGTGCAGGCATTGATATGGCTAGCACTGGGGGGTGGCATGGCTAGTACAGGCGTTGGTGTGGCAAGCAGTGGGGGTGGCATGGCTAGTGGAGGAATTGGCATGGCTAGTGCAGGTGTTGGCATGGCTAGTGCAGGTATTGGGGTGGCTAGCACTGGGGGTGGCGTGGCTAGTGCAGACACTGACATGACTAGTGGAGGCATTGGTGTGGCTAGCACTGGGGGGTGGTGTGGCTCATGCAGGCACTGGCGTGGCTTGTGCAGATGTCGTCGTGGCTAGTGCGGATGTGGGCATGGCCCGGTTTTTGGGGACCCCCTGGCACGGGTGTTGCCCAAAAAGGGCCCTTCTGGCCACTGGGCAAGCTGGGGGACAGGAAGGGGGACCTGGGGGACAGAGGGGCCACAGGGTGCCCATCCCCGTGGCCTCAGGCCGCCTCCCTCCGCTCTCTCCGCAGGAGGCGCTGCTGAGCCTGGGGGCCGCCATCGATGCCACCGGCCTGCGCGACGCCCTGCGCCATGCCCTCGTCACCCTGCTGCCCGCCGTGGTAGGTGGGGGCACCCCGGGGGGGGGTGGGGGGTGCCTGGGGGGCACCCCATGTGTGGGGGGGTTCTCTGCTGGCCACCTCAGTGGCCACCGGTCCCCCGGTTGCCATCACTCGTGGGTTGACCTTTCTGAGGCCACTTTGGGGTCCTCACCGGCCACCACCACCCCGTAGCGGGCAGGGAGTGGCACGGAGCCACCCCCACCCCAGGAGCTGTAGGGCTCCTGGTGGCCTTGTGGCCCCCAAGTGCTGGTGACCCTGGGGTGCTGGTGGCCCTGGGGTGCTGGTGGCCTTGGTACTCGTGGTGGCCCTGGTGCTCCTGGTGGCCCTGGGGTGCTGGTGACCCTGGTGTGCTGCTGGTGGCCCTGGAGTGCTGGTGGCCCTGGTGCTCATGGTGGCGCTGGTGCTCGTGGTGACCCTGGTGCTCGTGGTGGCCCTGGGGTGCTGGTGGCCCTGGTGCCAGTGGTGGCCCTGGGATGCTGGTGGCCCTGGTGCTCATGGTGGCCCTGGGGTGGTGGTGGCCCTGGGGTGCTGGTGGCCCTGGTGCTCATGGTGGCCTTGGTGCTCGTGGTGACCCTAGTGCTCCTGGTGGCCCTGGTGCTCCTCGTGGCCCTGGGGTGCTGGTGACCCTGGTGTGCTGCTGGTGGCCCTGGGGTGCTGGTGGCCCTGGCGCTCATGGTGGTGCTTGTGCTCATGGTGACCCTGGTGCTCATCGTGGCCCTGGTGCTTGTGGTGGCCCTGGTGGTCATGGTGGCCCTGATGCTCCTGGTGGCCCTGGTGCTTGTGGTGGCTCTGGCGCTCATGGTGGCCCTGGTGCTTGTGGTGGCCCTGGTGCTCATCGTGGCCCTGGTGCTTGTGGTGGCCCTGGTGGTCATGGTGGCCCTGGTGCTCCTGGTGGCCCTGGGGTGCTGGTGGCCCTGGTGCTGCTGGTGGCCCTGGTGTGCTGGTGGCCCTGGTGCTCCTGGTGGTCCTGGTGCTGCTGGTGGCCCTGGGGTGCTGGTGGCCCTGGCCGCGGCCGTGGTGGCCTGCCAAGGTTGGGGGGCGGGATGTGTGTGATCATATATGTGTGTGTGAGCAGGTATGAGCGGGCACAGGGATGTGCATGCGTGTGCGAGCACACGTGCAGCTCTGTATGCACGCATGTGCAGGTGTGTGTGACGCAGGCGTGTGCGGGTGAGTGTGCACGTGTGTGCATGTGTGCAGCTGTGTATCCTCGTGTGTGCGTGTGGACATGTGTGGGTGTATATATGTACATACGTGGGTGTGAACATGTGTTTATGTACATGTGTGGGTGTTCACATGTGTTTGTGTACATGTGTGGGCGTGTACGTGTATTTATGTACACTTGTGGGCATGTACATGTGATTATGTACATGTATGGGTATACGTGTGTTTATGTACATGTATGGGTGTGTATGTGTGTCTATGTACATATGTGGGTGTGTACATGTGTTTATGTACATGTGTGGGTGTGTTCACGTGTTTATGTACATATATGGGTGTGTATGTGTGTATATGTACATATGTGGGTGTGTATGTGTATTTATGTACATATATGGGTGTGTACATGTATTTATGTACACGTGTGGGCATGTACATGTGTTTATGTACATGTGTGGGTGTGTTCGTGTGTTTATGTACATGTGTGGGTGTGTACGTGTGTTTACATATATGTGCGGGTGTGTATGTATGTTTATGTACATATATGGGTGTGTATGTGTGTATATGTACATATGTGGGTGTGTACGTGTGTTTATGTACATGTATGGGCGTGTATGTGTGTCTATGTACATGTGTGGGTGCGTATGTATGTTTATGCACATATGTGGGTATATACGTGTGTCTATGTACACATGTGGGCATGTACATGTGTTTATGTACACATGTGGGCATGTACATGTTATTATGTACATATATAGGTATGTATGTGTGTTTATGTACATGTGTGGGTGTGTACGTGTGTTTATGTACATGTGTGGATATATACATGTGTTTATGTACATATATGGGTGTGTATGTGTGTATATGTACATGTGTGGGTGTGTATGTGTATTTATGTACATATATGGGTGTGTACATGTATATATGTACACGGGTGGGCATGTACATGTGTTTATGTACATGTGTGGGTGTGTTCGTGTGTTTATGTACGTGTGTGGGTGCATATGTGTGTTTACGTATATGTGCGAGTGTGTATGTGTCTTTATGTACATGTGTGGGTATGTATGTGTGTTTATGTACATGTGTAGGTGTGTTCATGTGTTTATGTACATGTGTGGGTGTGTACGTGTGTTTACATATATGTGCGGGTGTGTATGTATGTTTATGTACATGTGTGGGTATGTACATGTGTTTATGTACATATATGGGTGTGTACATGTGTTTATGTACATGTATGGGTGTGAACATGTGTTTATGTACATGTCTGGGCATGTATGTGTGTCTATGTACATGTGTGGGTGTGTATGTATGTTTATGCACATATGTGGGTATATACGTGTGTCTATGTACATGTGTGGGCATGTACGTGTGTTTATGTACGTGTGTGGGCGTGCTCACGTGTTTGCATACATGTACGGGCATGTACACATGTTTACACACATGTGTGGTGTGTACACCCCCCCCAGGAACACGTCTACATCTACCTGCTGGACGGGGACACCCGGCTGAGCTGCGACGACCCCCCCCCACGAGCTGCCACCCCAGGGGAAGCTCAGGTGAGCCCCGTGTGTTCACACGCGTGCACACGTGTGTGCACAGGGACATACATGTGTGCATAGGCGCTGTGTGTGTGTGCAGGGGACACGCATGCACAGAGACACACATGTATGTATAGGCCCCATGTGTGTGCAGGGGGCACACATGTGTGCACAGGCACTGTGTGTGTGCCCATGGGACACACATGTGCACAGGGACACACATGCATGCACAGGCACTGTGTGTGTGTGCATGGGATGTGTGTATGTGCATGGGACATGTGCACAGGGACACACATGCATGCACAGGCACTGCGTGTGTGTGCATGGGACATGTGTATGTGCATGGGACGTGCACAGGGACACACATGCATGCACAGGTACTGTGAACGTGTAAGGGACACACGTACATGCACAGAGACACACATGTGCACAGACACGGTGTGTGCAGGGAACACACGCATGCACAGGCACTGTGCACGTGTAGGGGACACACATACATGCACAGAGACACACACGTGTGCACAGGCACTGTGTGTGTGTGCAAGGGACACACATGTGCACAGGGACACACGTGCATGCACAGGCACTCTGTGTGTGTACATGGGACATGCACAGGGACACACATGCATGCACAGGCACTGTGCACGTGTAGGGGACACACATACATGCACAGAGACAAGCACACATGCACAGACACACACGTGTGCACAGGCACTGTGCGTGTGCAGGGGATATGCACAGGGACACACATGCGTGCACAGGCACTGTGCGCGTGCAGGGGACACACATACATGCACACAGACAAGCACACATGCACAGACACACACGTGTGCACAGGCACTGTGTGTGTGTGTGCAAGGGACACACATACATGCACAGAGACACACACGTGTGCACAGGCACTGTGCATGTACAGGGGACACATGTACAGGGACACGCGTGTGTACAGGTGCTGTGTGTGTGTGCAAGGGACACACATACATGCACAGGGACACATGTGCATGCACAGGCACTGTGCATGTACAGGGGACACATGTACAGGGACACGCGTGTGTACAGGTGCTGTGTGTGTGTGCAAGGGACACACATACATGCACAGGGACACATGTGCATGCACAGGCACTGTGCATGTACAGGGGACACATGTACAGGGACACGCGTGTGTACAGGTGCTGTGTGTGTGTGCAAGGGACACACATACATGCACAGGGACACACATGCGTGCACAGGCCCTGTCCGTGTGCAGGCACACGCATGCCCATGTGTGCTGTGCCATCCTGCTGACCTGTCCCTCCCTGTCCCCGTCCCCGTCCCTGTCCCCATCCCTGTCCCCGCAGGGACGCGGTGCGGCGGCAGAAGTGGCTGGCGTGCGGGGGGCTGCCCCCCGCCGAGCTCCCGGCCCAGCACCTGGGGCCCCTGGCAGCACCCCTGGCCCCCGGCACCCAAGGTGGGGGGTGGGGGGTGGGGGTGGGGGGGGTGGGAGAATGGGTGGGTGGGTGAATGGATGGATGGGTTGATGGATGGGAGAGCTGGTGGGTGGGTGGGTTGAGGGAAGGATGGATGGATGGGTTGATGGGTTGATGGATTGATGGGTGGATGGATGGATGGATGGAAGAATGGATGGATGGGTTGATGGATGGATGGGTTGATGGATGGATGGGTGGGTTGATGGATCAATGGGTGGGTGGGTTGATGGATGGATGGATGGGTTGATGGATGGATGGATGGGTTGATGGGTTGATGGATGGATGGATGGATGGATGGATGGATGGAAGAATGGATGGGTTGATGGATGGATGGGTGGGTGGGTTGATGGATGGGTTGATGGATGGATGGGTGGGTTGATGGATGGATGGATGGATGGATAGATGGATGGATGGATTGATGGATGGGTTGATGGATGGATGGGTTGATGGATGGATGGGTGGGTTGATGGATCAATGGGTGGGTCGATGGATGGATGGATGGATAGACGGATGGGAGAGTTGGTGAGTGGATGGATGGATGAATGGATGGATGGATGGGTGGGTTGATGGATGTACGGGTTGATGGATGGGTTGATGGATGGTTGGATGTGTTGATGGATGGGTGGGTGGATGGATGGTTGGATGTGTTGATGGATGGATGGGTGGGTGGGTGGGTGAATGGATGGATGGGTGGGTATATGGATGGATGTGTTGATGGTTGGGAGAGATGGTGGGTGGGTGGGTTGAGGGAAGGATGGACGGATAGATGGGTGGATGGATGGATGGATGGATGGATAGATGACTGGGTTGATGGATGAGTTGATGGATGGATGGATGGGTCGATGGATGGATGGATGGATGGGTTGATGGATGGGTAGAAGGATGTATGGGTCAATGGATGGATGGATTGATGGATGGATGGATGGATGGATGGGAGAGTTGGTGGGTGGGTTGATGGATGGATGGATTGGTCAGTGGATGGGTGGGACTGTTGGTAGGTGGGTGGATGGATGGATGGGTTGATGCATCGATGGGAGAGTCAGTGGGTGGGTGGGCTGACAGATGGAACGATTGGTCAGTGAATGGGTGGGACATTTGTAGGTGGGTGAGTGGATGGGTGGATGAATAGATGGATGGATGGATGGATGGGAGAGTTGGTAGGCAGGTGGGTGGATGGATGGGTGCAGGCTGGATGGGTGGGCAGGATGGATGGATGGATGGACAGTGGGATAAATGGGTGGATGGGTGGTTGGACTGATGGGTGGGTGCATAAATGGGTGCATGGATGGTTGGGTGGGTGGATGGTTGGACAGGTGGGTTCATGGATGGTTGGGTGGGTGGATGGTTGGACAGGTGGGTGCATGGATGGGTGGGTGGGTGGATGGTTGGGTGGGTGGGTGCATGGATGTTTGGGTGGGTGGATGTTTGGGTGGGTGGGTGCATGGATGGTTGGGTGGGTGGATGGTTGGGTGGGTGGGTGCATGGATGGGTGGGTGGGTGGATGGTTGGGTGGGTGCATGGATTGTTGGGTGGAGGGGTGAAGGACAGATGGGCGTTGGGAGTGATGGGTGCCTGAGGGACACGTAGGGATGGAGGTGGGCAGGTGATTGTGGGTTGGGTGGGCATCGAGGTGAATGCCTGGGTGGGGTATGGTGGTGGGTGGGTGGGTGTGGGACAGCCAGGTGGGTGACACATGGGTGGGACACGAGGGGACAGGCACCCTGAGAGCTCAGTGCCCGCTCAGGACCCCCCCTCTGCTCACAGTGCTCGTCATCCCGCTGGTGGACAAGGACAGCGGGGCCGTGGTGTGCGTCATCCTGGTGAGCGCGGGGACACGGGCCGGGCTCTGGGGACAGGGATGGGGACGGGGGGACAGGGACGGGGACAGGACACCGGGGTCCTCACACCACCCCGCCCAGGTACACTGCGGCCAGCTGAGCGACGCGGACGAGCGGAACCTGCGTGCGCTGGAGCGCCACGTGAGTGACCCCACCTCCGAGGTGGCACCTGCCACCCCCTGTCCCCGTGTCCCTTGTCCCTTACGCCCCCTCCTTGCAGACCCTGGTGGCCTGCCGGCGCCTCCAAGCCCTGCAGAAGCTGCAGCCCTGGCCCCAGGTCAGCCTCTCCACCAGCTCCTCCCAGAACTCCTTGGCCAAACCCGAGAAGGTGCCCGACAGCTCCTACAGCCCCCTGGACTGCAAGATCCTGCAGCTCTGTGGTGAGACCAGGGTGGGGGGACACCAAGGTGGGGGCGGGCAGGGGGACATCGGGGTGCTGAGCCCCTCACGGTCCTCTCGTCCCTCGGGCAGGGGAGCTCTACGACCTGGACGCCGCCTCGCTCCAGCTCAAGGTCATCAACTACGTGAGTACCAGCCCTCCCTCTGTGCCCCCTCTCGCCCCTGGCACGAGGGCACACGGGGGAGCCAAGAAAATGCCCCAAAGCAAAGAAACGCCATCAGTAGTCTCCAGAGTGAACGGCCTGGTCATGACCATCAGTAGTCTCCAGAGTGAACGGCCTGGTCATGACCATCAGTAGTCTCCCGAGTGAACGGCCTGGTCATGACCATCAGTAGTCTCCAGAGTGAACGTCCTGGTCATGACCATCAGTAGTCTCCAGAGTGAACGTCCTGGTCATGACCATCAGTAGTCTCCAGAGTGAACGGCCTGGTCATGACCATCAGTAGTCTCCAGAGTGAACGGTCTTGTCGTGACCATCAGTAGTCTCCAGAGTGAACGTCCTGGTCATGACCATCAGTAGTCTCCAGAGTGAACGGTCTTGTCGTGACCATCAGTAGTCTCCAGAGTGAACGTCCTGGTCATGACCATCAGTAGTCTCCAGAGTGAACGGTCTTGTCGTGACCATCAGTAGTCTCCAGAGTGAACGTCCTGGTCATGACCATCAGTAGTCTCCAGAGTGAACGTCCTGGTCATGACCATCAGTAGTCTCCAGAGTGAACGGCCTGGTCATGACCATCAGTAGTGACCAGAGTGAACCTGGTCAGCCCCAAGGAAGAGGTTCTAGGGGGGCACCTGGCTCTGTGTGGGCACAGGGGGGCAGAGGAGGGGCTGGATCCTGCCCTGGGTGGGGGCACTGGGGGCAGGTTGGGTGCTGACCACCCCCCCTTTGCCCCCCCCCAGCTGAAGCAGGAGACCCAGTCGCTGTGCTGCTGCCTCCTGCTGGTCTCTGAGGACAACCACCAGCTCTTCTGCCAGGTGGGTGCCACCGAGCCGGGCCCCCCCACCCTGACCTCCCCCTGTGGGGCCACCAGGTCCTGTGGCACCCCCCGGGGCACAGACACCACCCCATGGCAGTGCCCCCCTACCCCGATGTCTTCCAGGTGGTGGGGGACCGTGTCCTCGAGGAGGAGATCAGCTTCTCGGTGAGCGGGTGGAGGGTGGTGGGGTGGTCCTGGGGGGTGGCAGCGGGTCCCACAGGGGTGGCAGCAAGTCCCACAGGGGTGGCAGCAGGTCCCATGGGCTCACCCGGCCCCTTCCACCCACAGCTCACCTTCGGGCGCCTGGGGCAGGTGGTGGAGGACAAGAAGTCCATCACCTTGAAGGACATCAGCGAGGTGGGTACCAGGTCTCCTGCCCCACCTTGGGATGGTGTCCCGTGTCCCCTCACCCGGGGACATGGTGTCCCATGGTGGGGGTTGGAGGTGCCACCTCATCTCCTGGCCACACAGGACGAGCACAAGCAGCTGAGCAGCATGTTGGGCTGCGAGGTCACCTCCATGCTCTGCGTCCCCGTCATCAGCCGGGCCACCTCGCACGTGGTGGCCTTGGCCTGCGCCTTCAACAAGCTGAGCGGGGAGAGGTGAGCATCACCCTTGGCTTTGGGGGACAGCATGGGACCTTTGCCCCCTCTGCCCTGAGCCTTTGGGGACATGGGGACATGGGGACACTTGGGGACATGGGGACTGAGGTGTCCCCACCGCAGCTACACGGAGGAGGACGAGCACAAGATCCAGCACTGCTTCTGCTACACCTCCACGGTGCTCACCAGCACCTTGGCCTTCCAGAAGGAGCAGAAGCTCAAGTGCGAGTGCCAGGTGAGCGCCGGCGACACGCCAAGCACACGCGTGTGCATCCCACATCATGCCAAGCACACGCGTGTGCGTGTCCCGTGTCATGTCTGATGGTGTCCCCTCTGTCCCCACCAGGCTCTGCTGCAGGTGGCCAAGAACCTCTTCACGCACTTGGGTAGGTGGGTGCTGTGGGGTGGGGGATGGGGACACCGGGGTCCCCTGTGCGGGGGGACGGTGGCAGGAGGGTGGCCACGAGGGAGGGAGCCCGGCGCGCCCTGACACGCTACACGCATG